>NW_021940208.1:9909669-9954918 GCF_001715985.3 Manacus vitellinus | reverse complement strand
AGTCCTTGTTCTTCTTGAGAGAGAACCCTAAGGATTCTTCAGAGGATTGCAGGATGCTGTTTTTAATATGGTGCCAAATTGTTTCAGGAGAGGAATCTGCAGAATCTGTGGAATGGTTTTCAAGCCTAGTTTGAAGGTTAGCCTGGAATCCGTCTCTAACTGTGGCTGATTGGAGATTGTTAACTTGGAGTCTTCTCCTTGGGATACTGCCCCTTTTAGGTTTGAATTCGAGATTGAAGTTGAGTTTACAGCGCACAAGCCGATGGTCTGTTTGGCATTCTGCGCTGGGCATCACGGGGGTATGATGAACATCGCGGACATCTCTCCGTCGCACCAAGACATAATCAATGAGGTGCCAGTGCTTAGATCTGGGGTGCATCCAGGTTGTCTTCAGACTATTCTTCTGCTGAAAGATAGTGTTAGTGACGGTGAGCTGTCGCTCTGCACAGAATTCTAGAAGAAGTCGACCATTATCGTTGCAGTTTCCAACACCATGCTTGCCTAATATTCCTTTCCATGCTTCAAAATTCTTACCTACTCTGGTGTTGAAATCACCAAGAATAATGATCTTATCGTCTGCAGGCACCTTTTGGGTAAGGCGGTGCAGGTCAGTGTAAAATTTATCTTTTCAGCAGGGTCAGCTTGGAGAGTTGGGGCACATATACTAAAGAGGACGATGTGTTGCTCGTTGTTTAGTGGAAGGCGTAGGGAGATAATGCGGTCAGAGTGAACCTGTCGGTAGATTTTCGAGTTTTGGAACAATGGAGTTTTTGATCATGAAGCCGACTCCTGAGAGATGTTTTTCGGTTCTGGGCTTCCCTGACCAAAAGACTGTGTAACTGGCACCATGTTCTCTGAGGCTGCCTTCCTCATGTAGGTGAACTTCACTGAGAGCAGCTATGTCAATGTTGAGATGAGCCAGGTAATGGGCAATTAGGGCAGAACGACACTCAGGGCATCCGCTATCCGCAGAATCAAGCATGGTTCTGATGTTCCAACATGCTAGAGTTAATTTAGGTACATCTTTGGAGGCAGGTACATGCCTTTGTCTTTTGATCTTTGTGCGACCGCATTGGAAGAAGATGCCTGTTGGCCTGCAGTTAACCAACTGGGTGAAGGTGGAGATGAGCTTTGTTTAGGCCACCTTTTCTATATTTGTATATTGAGATCCAGGTGTATCCATACACATTTGTATATTGAGATCCAGGTGTATCCATACACATTTGTATATTGAGATCCACGTGCATCCATACACATTTGTGTACTGAGATCCACGTGCATCCATACACATTTGTGTACTGAGATCCACGTGCATCCATACACATTTGTGTATTGAGATCCACATGCATCCATACACATTTGTATATTGAGATCTCTGTGTATCCATACACATTTGTATATTGAGATCCCTGTGTATCCATACACATTTGTATATTGAGATCCCTGTGTATCCATACACATTTGTATATTGAGATCCCTGTGTATCCATACACATTTGTATATTGAGCTCCTCGTGTCTCCAATATGAATTGGTTTTTCCCTTCTGTCAGCACTGACACACTACAAGCTTAACTCGTAATCCACGTTCAAAGTTCATCAATGGGGCAGTTTTCTCCTTTCACAGAAATCACAGAATATCCTGAGCTGGAAGAGACGCACCAGGATTACCCAGTCCAAGCCCTGGCCCTGCACAGACACCCCAACAATCCCACTCTGTGCCTGAAAGCGTTTCCCAAACATTCCTTGAGCTCTGGCAGTCCTGGGGCTGTGACCATTCCCTGGGGAGCCTGTTCCAGGAGGACCCTACACTCCAAATCATCTCAATTTTTCTGTCTCTCAAACACCCAGGATTTGGAAATGAAAACATAACACTTCCATGCCACAGCGCAGTGACACGATTTGTTCATTTTAACAGCAAAAAACAACTCCTTAATTGTTTATCCTGATGACAACTGCACAAAAGGACACACTGGCTATACTGCTGCACTTGCAGGGTTAGATATTTGGATCCCTGGAACATATCTGGCACTGTTAGAAGCCACATTTAAGCCAGGTTCTAAATTAAAAATATCATTAAGAGCCTTACCAAGGGGGACTCACCTGAAAGCTGCCAGTAAGGGAGCATAAATGGAGTCTCCATCATAGACATACAAGTGGTCCCAGCTGCACTCTGTGGCAAAGAGGTTGAACCGAAGCCTAAACGATTGTGTTTGGCCTGGCATCAGCTTGGTTCCAATCCTAGTACTAGAGGAACCAATCCTAGTACTAGAACCAATCCTAGTACTAGAACCTAGTACCTGGAACCAATCCTAGTACTAGAGGAAGAAATATAGGACTTAATTTTGTTCCTATCTACAGTACGTGCACCAGGGTAACTTACTATAAACACTGTGTATTTTTAATTATCAAGTTAAGTACTAAAACAGGACATTCTCCACAGGTAAAAGATGTTTCCCTCCATTTTAAATAGCAGCACAGGCAATGTCTAAATGGACATAACTGACATCAACATCACATTATTCTTCCCCGTACTAAGCGGATTTTTTTTCGTAGTAGCTGTATTACAAGACAACTGCCCCAATGCTTACATTCAAGATCTTCTATGTTATATGATCTGAGCCATATCTCAACAAAGAATTACTGTCAACACAAAAAAAAATTAAAAAACATTAGCAAATCATATCAAATCAATGAAACCTATAAATCAGTCATTCTATTTAGTATGTATTATCAAATTAAAACTTAAAATCTACCTATTCATGAATAAGAATCACAGCTCTGTACTCTGTGAACAGAGCAAAATGAGTAAACACTCTTGGAATTAAAATCAACATCTCTAGGATAATCAAGGAATGTAAGACATTTTACTTCATAGAATAAATTCTCAAATCCAACATCTAGCTACCTGGCACTATTTATTATTGCTCATTTATGTCTCGGTGAAGCAAATCCTCATCAAACTGGACAAATATACTATAAACTAAGTAAATCAATTTAGACTGTACCATAAATGTAGGTCTATGGTAACAGGCCTTAGAAAAACAAAGCTAAAACGCCTACCACATGCTAAACATTTGTTAGCAAACTTACGTCAATTCTAGTACCAAGAAGAGTGACTGTTCCAAGGCATATCACCCACCACCCTCCACCAAAAAGCACTTTCAAAGTGCTGTGCATTGAGAACAAGCTGCATCTCTTCACCCATCACCAAGTTCTACAGTCAAATACAAATTATTTGCATTTTGAAAAGAACAACTTTAAAGAAAAGAAAAATGTTCTAATCTTATGTATGCAAAGACCATTTCTGCAGCTACTACAAAATCTGGATTTCTGATTGCAAGAAACCTTTATTGGCATTAAACACTCACATCCTGAAGATTTGTCAGATTCAAATTCTAACGTAATTTTACAGTTCACGGTTCAGGTTTATTGGGGGTTTTTTGGAGGGAAAGGGGTATTGGGGATTTTGATTTAGGTGTTGGTTGGGGATTTTTTAAAATACAATGGAAAACAAGCAGGAGATCCAGAGATTAAAAACAAAAAAAAAGGTTATTACTTTTTATTGAAAATAACCTTTAGATCCTAATAGGCTAATAAAATAATACCACTCCTAAAACCAAACAACTGATCTGCCTTTGCAGAAAGTGTAATACATCTTCACATTTGTTCTCCAGTGGCTGCACTGAAAAGACGTGAACTGTCGTACTGAAAGCCATGTCAGAAATGAACTAACACACAAAAGACACTCAAAAACTTACTTAAACATTTTAAGAAAGGTTATCTAGGAGGCCTTCAGTTTTGATATGCCATGGTACGTATTGCAACTACAGTGCCCCCACTGGTAAGTACACTTTTCAAGGTAAGCTGAGAACTTCATTTGTGTAACAGAATTCTGAGTCATTACAAAATCATGTTTCTTTCTCCCCCTTTTTCACCTTTATTAGCACAAAGTCACCTTATATACAGTGTACATCTGCTACACCATTTCTAATGAGAACCTTTCACAAAAAAGGATCTTCTCAGAACAGATACTAACACAGGCAGGTCAGAATTGCAAGACTGTTTTACTGAAGCGTGTAATAGAAATGTAACATTAGGAAAAAAAGCAAAACACAATGAAAAGATATTTTAATCCTCAGTACCAGATGAACATACTGTGTGAAATTTCTGCAACAGCGCTGAAGAGGTCTGATCTACACGTAAAAGAATAAACACACGGCACAATAAATAATCCACTGCTTCTCAGTATGTTTGGACATGACTCTTCATAACAGGACATTTCGGAAAACTAGTCTCAAACATTCAGAAAGACAAGTTCTTCTTCAATATAAATGCATCACCATAAAAACCTATGCAAGCATCTCTCCATAAGGTAATGCTTGTGTTTTACAATGTAGATAAAACTCATATTTTATGTCTGTGAAAAAATTATTTTCAGTCTCTAGTGAACTTGAGATGACTAACTTGGATCTTGGTTTTCAGATTTTTGGGACTGATTTAAGAATTCACTGGAAATCATATTTTAAGAAAAGAAAAACACAGTCACATACCACTGACCACATCATGACAGACTTTCCAAAGCTGCTGACGTGGCATTGTGTACTTTTTGTTCTGGGGATAGATAGGAAAGTCTCTGTGTACCATAAGTAAGTGCACCAATGAAGTTAAACCTAATTATGTTCTAATTTTGGTGTGAAATTTAAACTTTTCATTATATCCCAAACATCAACTGCTCCATTGACAAGCAAGTTACCTATGATTCTATTTTACCTTAAATAACTGAGATATAGATTCTACTCTTTCATGTATTTTCCTTTGTCTTCCGAACCAGTTGGTTTCATCAATCCACACAATACATCACTTTCTGAAAGGTTTTCTCTTTTTATTTATGTTCATCTACTAACTTTAAAGATTAGTAATGAGTAAGCATCTCCTCATAAATGCCAGAATTATTTTAGAGCTGTCACCAGCACACTTTAGCACGTCAGGTCTCGATGTATATATTGAAACTTAGTTTTCCTGGTGATGCCAGCAAAAACTGAGTATTTCTGCTCTTGAAACTAACATAGTTTGTCAAAAAAACAAACAAATCCAAACAAAAAAAAACAAACCAAAACAAAAAATCAACTAACCCCTTTGCCCAATCTTATACAGACTTGTCCTGTGCATAGGCAGTGTAGGGTATCTCCAAGATATCTACCTACCTATCATTTTAGCAGGCAGAGAATAAACCAGAATATCTACTTCTGCAGAGGTCTAAGCTCTACAGTAGAGTAACAAATGTGGTAGTCTGACCACAGGGCAGTTGTGAGAGTACCTACTAATTCAGGAATAGAAATGGATGTATATTACTAAGAAAGGTGACAATAGCCAGATCAGTCTGACAGGGCAGGTGGGCTATGGGGATTCCCACAGGTAAATTTTCCATAGTTTGGTTTAGAAATGGGATAGGAAAAAAGGCTGAGAATAAACAACCTCCATGTGAGCTGCTTTGATTAGACATTCAAAAACTGGAGTATAGCATGCAGAGAACTTCTGGGTTATGGCTGATGATGCTCTTAAGAGTATTCACACACAATGGAGTGGGATTCAGCTTCGCCCCAGGATAGAAGACATTCTTTGTGCATGCACCCTTTTTTATCCTATTTAGGGAATTTCAAGAATTGGAAAAGAGTAAAACATGAAACTAAGTCTTCAGATATATGTGACATTTTTAATTAGGCATAGCTGACTGGAAAGTAAAGTACTTTTCTTTGCAAGTGGTGTAACAATATTACAGATTTATACCTTAAGTAGCATGAATACATTGTTTGAGAAGATTTCAATTCCAAGCAGCAACACTACAGAGAAAAGCCTGAAGGGGAAATGAGACAGTTAGCAATTATCTCTACCTGTTCAGTCCTCCATAAACACTTCCCTGAATTTGCACTACTATTAGACAAGGATACACATTTAAAGTTCCCAAAACCCTTTAAGGGCTTTCCACCTGGCTTTGTAAAGAAAAAAAATCAACAAAATCCAGCAAAAGAAAAAGCAAGTCACACAGCAATGAAAATGTCATCTGCTGAGAGATTATATTCCACCCATTGCTTGGGAAAGCAGTGTGTTTCCACTTGTCTTCTCCATATTAGCCTGCAATATTTCCTTTTTCGGGATTATTACAGCCGAATATATATAAAAGCACATGGCAGTAAAATTCATAATTTTCTAATCTGTTTCCCAAAAATGTCAGAAAAAGCCTCTAAAATTCATCACATCATGGCTGTGGTTTTGAATTTTTCATATTCTTCCTTCTACTTGACAGGTCTTTATGCATTAACTAAACAAAGCTTGTGTTGGACTACACCATCTATGCCACTGATCATGTCCTCACTTAACTGTGATTTGAATAACTTTGAGATAGAACAAAAGCAAAAAAAAATACTAAAGTGGTGGGCACAAACATTCTGTTGACCAGGTGAGAAGAGAGCCTGTCAGAGCTCAAGCCCCTTAATGAAATAGAACCACATATGCTATCCTACAAAATTACAGTCTTAAGAAGAAGAAATTCTTTCAGCAAATTAATGGTTTGAATCTGAACTAGAACTATGAAGTAAGGGAAACTTAAATGCCTCTGACAAAAGTCTAATTGGTCAAGAAACAGCTTTTGCACACAGTCATTACTGGTCAGGCTAGCTCTTCTACAAATCCCTCTGGAGTTTATTCCTAAAGTGGTTGGAGATTGCAAGATGCTAAGAGCTACCAGAAATTCCAGAAAGCATGGCCCATAGAGCTGTGGACACTGATACACAGAACAGAGAGCTTTTACAGATACACAAAACACAGTACTTTATATTAAAGTATTCAAAGGCAGTCTTCATTAGCACTGGCCTGCCTGCAGACAACAGACATTACATACACCAAGGACTTAAAACTAAGCTTCCTGTTCTGTGTATAAACACCTTGCTCTTTTGAAGCTGCAGAACAGCACTGTCCTTCTTAGGAAAGCACTCAGAGAAAGGTCTTCACTTCAGAGTGTGTAACGCTAAAATGGATGTGTGGGCAGTAGGTAGTCTGACCACACATGCATGATTAATAGAAGAGATGAAGACATGATATGATTTTCAAAGGCTTGCCAAAGTAGGACCACTTTTATTAGAATGTGCTCTTGAAACAACTGCCCTTGGTAAAAAGAAAACTGGAAGCAATAATATGCTTATTTCTGCACTTATTATTCCTTTTCCTTCTGCCCCTCTTCCTGCCTGCACTCAAGGACCTCATATAGAAAAACAGGACTAGTATCACAATGCTTAGAAGTATTTTAAATGGGTTCTCAAAAATATTATTCTTGGATTCCTCTGTAGATTTCTCAAATAAAATGAAGTTATTTTCTGGGTTTCAGGAACAAAAAAGGAGCATGAGGATGTTTTCATTTCCAGGGCTCTTTCCATTACTTTGAAAACTGTAAGACATAGCAGTATCGCAGACACTAAGAAAAGTCCTTGTCTTACAGTCTTTGTAACAGTTCAATCGTTTCCCAAACCCCATAAAGGATTAAATGCTGTGATCACATTCTCTATCACCAGAGAGATTTAATTTTTAAACTTGCCCTCTCAGTTTCACAGCAGAAAAAGAGGTTACTTTTAAAGAAAACCTTCTCTTTTCTCTACCCTGCCCCCAAAGTTAAGAAGTTTGCTTCCTGTGGCTGTCACTTACCATATGCAGAATTCATCTTTTTTCTCTCTCCATAATTTTCAATGAAAGAGATAAAGATATATCACCAAGGAGGGCAAATCTAAAGGAAGAACCATCTCTGTTGCTATTTTAAGTGAAATTACTATATTCGTTTAACTTTACAGATACCCTCCTACACCCCCACTTAGCAAATTCAGACCTCCTCAAGATGCAACCATTTTGCCTTCTGTAACACTAAAGACAAGATTACACAAACACGAGCTCTCACATTTATTAAGGGAAGGGCAGATTACTTTCAGATGTGATGGGCCATGGAATACTTTATCACTTTCTTGTCCTTTTATCTCTGAGATTCTATCTCATTTCTCTCTCCCTAGTTAGCTCTTAAAAGGAGACAAAGAAAGCAAGAGGGAAATCAAATGCCTCTTTACATGAACAGAAGCCAGGCAATTTTACGCCCCTCTCTATACACCCTTACTTATGTTGCCTGAAGTCAGAGAGGCTTGCCTAAGCACGCTGCAATAAAGCTGCTATAGCCAGCTGTCTTAGTAAAGGGGGTTCGTAGCAATCCTGTCCATTAACCCTGAGGCTAACTACCACTAAGGAAAACAAAATATTAAGATAAAAAGATTCTCTAGGTTGTTTCCTTATTGCTTTAAGTAGGAAGTCTCAGAGGGCAGTTCAAACTGGTTGCTTGAGTGTTCAGACAATGATCACTCCCAGATGGCCCTGACAGAATGAACTGACTTTTAAGAAACCATTAGGTAGGACCTACTGGAAATGAATGAACAGGTAGCTTTCTGCTACAAAGAATAAGTGACCTGTTCTTCTTGCCATTAAAATCATTAATATTGACATCCATTTTAAATATGTGCTTCAGAACTGACACTTCACACCTTAAATCGATCAGCTGTTTAGATGTTCTCAGTTTTAGTCACACAAATAGCCTTATGGAGTATTTTTTCCTTGATAAGAGACTGTAGTTTCTTTAGTTTAAAAGCAGCTCCTCCTTATGACCATGTTTCAGGTGAGCTTTTTACCTTTACAACTCAAACACTATGTTCTGCTGAGGTTGGAGGCAATTGCTCTTGTCCCTGAAGACTTTGCAGATTGCTACCTAAAACAAAGCAGAAAATCTTCCAATAGCAAGTTGCTGCCTCAGTCAGTACTTGTAAGATACCTGCTCAGTCAACTCTAGGCCATCTTGCATACTCTGTTTTTCACCAGCAGATTATTCTTTTTCCTCCCCCACACTTCAACCCCCTGAAGACATATTTCCCAAGCTGCAATGCACCAGAGGCAACTGATTTCTTCACCCTACATACAATACACTGTCTAAAGGCTATGCTTTGAAAAGTTATTTTTATTTACCCATTTAACCTAGAGTGGCAAAGAAAATACAAAACAAAAGCCTGAGAAGAAATCAAGCTATTTAGTACATAATTTTAATTATTATAGCTATCATTTAAATGTATAGTATACTTTAATACAATACCTATTATATTTATTTTTAAAAGTGACCTAAGAATGCTTTCAACTTGAGGATTTCCAAGTTTCAGGTTCTATATTTCCCTTTACCATTCACAAAGAATTTGAAGAGCATCAGTTTAAAAAGTATTCAGAGGCCCATTGGAAAATAAGCAAAGGAAAGTAAAACTAACTTTGAACTCAAATTTCATCGCATGTTTCAGAAGTTATCTACTAGAAATATTATTTACATTTTTTTTTATTATTAAGAATTTGGGTATTCACAGAATCTGTAAGGTTGGAAGGGATCACTGGACGTCATTCAGTCCAACCTCCCTGTTCAAGCAAGTAACAGAATAGTACAGGAAGTACAGGATGGAACAGAAACTAAAAGTTTGACTGTGAAATTATCATCAGCAAAACAAACTACTTTCTTTATAGAAACAATTAAAGATTTAAGTTATTTCTTTAAATCATCATAATAAATACCAATAGCTTAGCATTTCTGTATTTGATTTGCAGTAATTTAATTTGCTTTCTGAGTATCTTTTGGTACGGAGGGAATTAGAAATAGTGATTATAAAATGTATTAAGCACATGATTATATTTAAAAGCACATGACTTAAATAACTAACAGTTCTTAAAGTACTAACAGTTTAGTCAAAACAGATCACAAAGCAAAAATCACAGATTTACAAATTTCAGTAAGTTTCAGCAGGAGATTTATAACAAGAGTTGGAGTTCCAAAGAAATCCTAAATAACTTTAAATTATCACCTTAACTTAGCATAACTTAATTCCAAATTTATAATTACTTCTGTCTTCACCTACTAGTTATGAAAATCAGCATTCAGACATTGGGGGAGGGGAGAGTGGTGAAGGGGCTGTGCTGCTGCCATGAGATATGCGGAAAAACATTATATTTACTTATGGGCATATTTTTTAAAAAACAAGTACTCATCAAATATATGTCTAGCATTTAAAAGCATGCTTAGTAATCATACTCGTAATAGACTGCTCTAAAGATAAGAGCACATCCTACCTATACAAGAGATCAGACTACAGGTTGCACACTACGCAGCACTACTAACTTCTGTTCCAGAGGTCAGTTGTGTGTCTTTTTTAATGGCTAACATCATTATAATCAAACTTTTCTTCCAGCACAGTCCCTCCCCACTTTCTAATAGTCCAGTATAGAGATTTCCTCAGCCCAAATTTCCCCACTCTGATTAGTATGGAGTTTATTTTCTTTAGGAAGTGAGCTCAGTTCTTAATATCCGAACTCCCTTACAGTATTTGCTGACCATTAGTCAGCACTTCCCTATGATGCATCCCTTTCCTCCACTCCCTTTCAGTTCCAAATGCTGTCATTATAAGCTTCCAGTTTTTCTATTTTTTTGCCTGCAAAATTCACAAACTACTTTAGAAACTCCCTTGAGAGTAAAGCAGCTTTTTTCCATGAGTATTAAGTCACTTTGAACTCTTCGACAAACTGAGTTCCTTTAATCTTTCTATAAGATAGGTTTCCTATAGTCAGATCTTCTTATCACCATTCTACAGGACTACTTTTGCCCAACAACTAGGCAGCCAAAATTGTTTTAAAACTTTCAATTCAAACAAAATTGTAAGTGCAAGCTCTAAAGGTTGTCTAGGTTTTATCTATTTGTTTGGGTTTAGCTCATTCACAGTAGCTAACATACAAAATTCCAAAGACAAAAGATATTTGTTTCATAACCCATGTTTGGAAAATATACTGCTACTGATCACAGAAGAGCCAATATGAACTATCACGTATCAGTAATTTCAACAGCTGAGTAATAAGACAAAGCTTTTCTGAAATTTAAGCATTAAATTAGTGAACACAGCTAATGAAACAATATTCATCCCAGTTCCATGTCAACTTCTCACTAAGTAAGCTTTTATACAGGCTACCTGATACACACCTGCTGGGGCACAGTGCCTAAACTGCACATGAGAACACAGTTACAACATGGCTCCATCACAGGGACTCACTGTCACTGCAAACTTCAGAATATATCCACTCTTGCCCTTTAAATTCTGTAATCTAGATTGTAATCTTCAGATCAGAAGTCGTAAACCAGTACCTACAGGCAAAAAAAGGATATATCGAGAGGAGAATGAAACTCTCCATATTTTTTTAAATTAATAACCCTTGATAGTCACCCACAATTAGGTTGCTAAAATGGAACACTGAGTTAATATAATCCTTCTGGTCTGCCCCCCTCCAGTAATTTTCAACATTCCCATATAACGTCTGTATTTAGCCATCTGAATCAATTGTTTCTAGTCACCATGTACGGAAAGCTTTTGTAACAGATGTCTTTTTTTCACATCAATTTTACATTCAGAATTATGGAAGAAGGAAAGAAACAAACCACACTGCTCTTCGGCTAAGTTTCTTAGTTTTTAACTAAGATGCTTGAATAAACCAAAAAAGTAAATATTTCCTTGGTTAATGCTTTCTAAGCTGTGGTTTAACACTTTATAGTTCCAGGTACTTACTCAGCACTTCCTTCCAGAATTTATCACTCAAAATCCAGTAGCAAACATGCAGTGTTTAGTGTTATCTTAAAATTTATTCTGCAATCATTTGATATCACTACACAGGTCATAATTTTAAACTTTATCTCAAAATCTTTTAAAAGTAAACTGTACATTATAAAGAAATAAATCTATTCCTGGATACCATGACTCTAGTTGTATAAATTGGGACATTAAACCCCCTAGTCACTCTTATCTGATATCTTGTTATCCTTTAAATATATTTTTAAAAATCTATTTCTTCAGAAAATTGTTACAAAATATTTATGTTCACATGAGAACTGAAAAGGACTGTTACAGGTCTGACAATGTAACTTCTCTACAAGAAACCTATTTACATTTTCATGTATATCAAGAACAACAAAATTTTAAGAGTACAACAAGGGCAAAGAATATGCTGCAGAAGACAGTCAAAATATCTAATATGAAACAGAGAAGCTCAACAAGGCCCTGGAGTTGAGTGGCTCTATTTCACAATGCTCATTTCTTTGTGCTACATTTCTCCTCACCTCTGACTTGACTGCTTATGTGCTGAGCTCATCAGGACTGCAATCTTACTTAACTAACTTGCAGTAGGCCAGTAATCTAGCAGTCTATCTGATAATGCTCCTACTCTACTACAGGGAACAGCTGCTTGGACAGCAAGCATCATTCAAGCAGCCAAATACCACCTTCTGTGCTAGAGCATGCACGGAGTTGGCTGGAAGCTGCTGCTGCCAACACTGCTTCCACATGGGAGAGGAGGGCCTGGAGGCATCACTCCTCCTGCTCAGAGAGCAGGCCAGAACTGCTCTTTGCTGATTTTGTCGATGCAATCAATGGGGAAGGCGGTAGGCAGATGTTGGATTTATCTCTTAAATACAGTAACCGCATTGAGACCATATCTCACTGTTAGTGCACACAAGACAAGTGAATCTGCTGATGGAATCACTGTACTATAGTATACTTTGAAAATCATTGGTGATGAGGGACTTCAAACAAATCTGTTTCCTGGATATCTTCATCAGATGCTGTTATCTGGCATCTTATCTAAAAATCACTGTATATGTTACAGTAAGTGTCCTGCAGGTGAAAGCTGCTGAAGAAAAGTTAGCATAAAAATAAATCACATCCACTGAAAATTATTTTGCATCCTATCCAGAACTGTTCAAAGATCTAATAAACTGTTTAATTACTGAAAACCTGTAGCTATTTTGTGAGATAACGAAACTCGTGTAAATTTCTGTACTTTCATAAAAGTGAAGGGCACTACACTTCAAAACTGCAGATGTGAAAACATGGTTTACCTGACTCCACAACTGTTACTTATTTTCAGTCAAGTAAAAAACAATAAAATCACTGTGAACCACTTCAGAACAGTACTAGGGGTGATTAATTAGGGAGTGGCAGAGGAAAGTATGAAACATCAAAAGAAAGTGAACAGTGTAAGTGTAAAAGAAGAAACATGTCTTGGAGAGATCTGGCAATCTTGTAATATCAACATCTCCTAAGGAGCCAAGCTGCACTAAGAGAAGCTGAAGTAGCCAAGGAGGGAGGTCGAAATCTGCAAATTTACAAACCACAGGAAGAATTCTTACCGAGAGTGAACAAACTGTTGAGTTCACTGGACAGAAATGTATTGGTCTGGGAGATTAAACTGGGAGGCAAACTCTCACTGGAGTGGAAGGAAATACTGAATAAAAACATTATGAATCCTCTTCTATTCTCAGGCAGAGGAAGAACACAGAGCACTTCAGCTCAGGGGGGAGAACTAACTCAATTTGTTGAGCAGAAAACTATCACAGAGGAGGAACACGACTTATCAGAGACTAGCAACGGTAACAAAAGGATACAGGCATTTGTATATCAGCAGCTCAAGAACAGTAAAAGAACATAATGAAGGAGAAAAGAAGCTAGAAGCTGATATGTTAAGAACAGATTTTGTCTGGTTTTGAATCTGCACAAGCCAAAAAAATAACTTTACATACTTGCAAAGCAAAACTACTTTCTTTAATAGTGCATCTGAGATGACATCAACTGAGAAACAGAAAAAACATCATCAAAAACTGCAAAGCAATAAGTCTTACAGTAAAAAATATATGCCAGCTGGATACAAGAAATGACCACTTCTCAATCCTAGAATTATTTTTAAAGTGTTGTGCAATTCCTTCTCTTTTGAAAATCTTGCCCAAAAAAACAAGAAAGGAAAAATCTCCTCATTCTCACATTGCAAATTATTAGATGAAACATTTTTACTTCACCATAACTGGTAACAACCAAGGTTTTCCCTTAGTTTTGAACTGAAGGGTTTTCCAAATGTGCAACAAATATCCCAATACCCTACAGAAATGTACTCTATGTAAGGTGGTAACGCTGTTCTCAGCACAGAGAATGCCAGCACTGACTTAGCAGTTTTGTGCACAAAGCTGCCCATTTGCTCCTTGCTCCCCTTGTTTTTGCTTTGCTGATCAAAGGAGTTGCCAAGTTTTTTCTTTACCATTACAAGGCAGGAAAAATGGGTCTCCTTGGAGAGGCCCCTTGTGAAGGTCACAAAGGTTAGCTCCACAAGCCCCAGAGTCTGCTCTGATGCTGGAGTGATTGGCTGGCTTCCCTGCAGTTACCCTGCATTTCCCCTCCTTCACAACAGTGCACTGGTTATGGAAACTAAATATGAAAGAACATGGTGGGGGAGGAAAGAATTTCTATGGAGACATTCTAAAATCCTCAGAAGTTCTACTTGTTTGAGCAGCCTGAATATCTAGCATGATAAAATATTTGATTTCTTTCTGAAAAACTCACAATAAAAATTTGAGCCTGTAATCCCCTTTTTAACAAAAATTTGAAAGGAAAAAAAACCCGAGTTTGCTTTTTCTTAGCACACTAACAGATGGACACTGGTTTGGAAGAAGTTTAAGATGTTTATTTGCCCCATCCCTGGACTTAATCAACTGGAACCTACAGGTCACACCATCTTAATGAAGACTGAAATGAAGTCAAATAATCAGGATTTAGATTTGTAGCACCTTCCAGCTCCAGAGCAGTATCACACCAGAGACATTTAAAAAATCTTACAGAATATATGAAAGTTTATTTATAGGCATCAGACTCCTTACTTTTAGGTCCTAAAGTTAAGTAATGAATATATCTTGGAATACCCAGCAGATGGCTGTTTAAATACTCTAATTTAATTTTTTAAATACACACATTTTCTATACATTCAAACTGACCAATCCACAGGCAGCCACAACTATTCAGGTTTTTCTTATACATAAAAAAATTAAGCTGTAGTGTATACAATGAAAGCTCTAGACACTTTGAAGCACCTGTTCCTAGAAAATGGATTCAATGTTGGTCCAAATAGGAGAAAGCAGCATAGATTTTGTATATTGAAGAAGCAACTTTTTGAGCCTTCATATTTTGGGGGCACAATTTTATATTACTTTACAAATAAAACTGATTCTCAGCATTGCTCAAAAAGCTTTCTTACCACCCTGAAAGTCAAGCCAGGCTCTTTCCTCTCTATGTAACTGTAAGTGTCAAGTTCTGCCTCCAGTGCCATCACCCATATGTTTGGACAGATGAAGCCATTTAAAACTCAGCCATCAGTGTGTCTGATGATGAACCCACCTCTACAGCTGTTCTGAGTGCATTATCCTACCAGGTGTCAAAAGTACTTCCAGAAGAGTCAATTGTACAGCCCTACTAACTAGACATCTCAATCATTTTAAGTACTCTCAAGATTTAACAATACCCAGTAAGAGAGAGGCTCATACTACAGGTTTTTCTTCCTAGGCAGAATCAACAGGCTTCCTCTTCTTAACCAGTTGCCTCTGATCACAAAACACCAAGGAAAACATACCCCCTGTATTGGCAGACAGCAATAAATTACTGAGAATGCCAGAACCTTAAACTGAAAACAATAAAATACATCATTAGAGAAGGAATATCATAGTTCATATAAAAGCACAGAAGTGCAAGTGGAATTCTGATCCAGTTACTTTGATTTATTCATCTGTAAAAAGATATAACAAAAAGTACGGACACTTCAAGGGGCCTCCAGAACTACTCCACCTACAAGTCCAGATGCAAATGCAGGGAGAAATCCATACAATAGCCAAATCCTAACAAAAAGCAAAGAGTATATAGAAAAGAGCTGCACCTGATAATGATTAATATTTAATGGAGAAACTTTTAAAAAAGAACAAAAACACAATACCAAATTCCTCTTTTCCAGGAGAGCCTTTATCACCAACACTTGCTTTTTTTTTTTTTTTTTTTTAGCTGGTATAATAAGGGAGAGCATTTCTGACTGAAAATCTTATCAAACTTCTCAAGCCTCTTTGGGGGTGGCCACAAAGGCCAGCACAGTTAACATCTACCAAATTCAAGCCCTGCTCTACTCCCATACAAATGCTGGGTACACAACGTGCTGGCCAGCATAAAGCACAGACACCACGTTACCTGAAACATTTACAACACCAACAGATCACTTATCTTTCAAACTTGCCATGACAATAAAACCCAAGAGGAGAAAGGATTGAGTCAAGACTCAATAACATATGCTATTTTGCTACCAGGCACATCTTTAATCACCTTGGTGTAGGACTGAAATTTTCATCCTTCTGGCTGATGTTGCTATGCAGGCAAACAAGCCTCCCATGGTATATGTTGTGATAACACTAAGGCATTTCTCCTGCTTTTGTTACTCAGACAATACTTCTTTATGCCAACACCTACCCAAACCACACTGAGGGGCTCTGCTGATGTAATACATTTTCTGACAGGTATTTATTTAATGACTATGTTAACCCACTCTACCTAAGGAATTAAATTCAGTATGTGAAAAATGTGTCTGTATTCTTACAGACACCGCAGTTAAGAAGAAAGAAAAAATCTCCAAAATACCTAAAACATCCAAAAGCATCAAAACCAACAGCGAACACTATTAAATGAACAAAAAACTCTCCATAAGCAGCAGTAAGGCCAAGATACCACCCAAACCTGTAACATGAGAAAACGCTAAAGTTTAGGACTACGGTTTTGTAAGTTTTTATGTTAAAGGTTCAGATTGGTGTAATGTTTTAAGGATGACATAACTGGGCCAAGGAATAGATGCACTGTAACCAGCCTCTTCTTTCTGCTGTACATAATGTAACGCAGGAAGAACATTCAAGACCGCTTCGGAAAGCAACGCCCTTCAAAAACACATTTTAAGAAAAATCTAATTCCCTGACACAAGACTCAAGCAATGTAAGAATATGTCCAGTGGATTAGGACCAAGAGCCCTACATCAATCCTGGAACTGTACAGAAGAAAGATGTTCAGATGTTGCTTTTTTTTTGATCAAGTTACAGAAAAAATAGTAAAAACAGTCTAAACACCTATCTTTCTTAAAACTTGAAAAGAGTTTCATTTATGGCAAAACCCTAGACATTTCATTAGAACCTCAGCTTAACTTCATTTTATGACTTATGATGTAACCCAACAGGTCAATAAGTTTATAATTTCTAAATTAACAAAAAATTAAATAAATTAACAGAAAACATGAAAGGAGAAGCATATAAATAAAAATGAGGATGCAGATCAAAATAATTTAGTTTCACACTTGCCATTTCAGCAATATGGATGGCTCATCAAATATCACATGACCTCCAAAGTTAAGTTTTTAGCTTAAACTGTGACAGGCTTTATTTTTTGTATTTAGCCTATAAACGCCAGTAAATCTAACACTATGTTATTTAAAAGTGCCCCATAGTTCTTGGAATTTTAAATTCTGGCATCATACAAAAGTGTTATATAAAACTTCTAAAATTTTTACACCAGAGCAACTGAACCAAAGCAATCTTACCACAATTTAATTGTTTACACCAGACAACCTCATATATGCACACAGAGGTAAACCCGATCTATTAAAAATAAACTGAAAAATGCTTTGTTCCAACTGTTTTAAATATAAAGTTATAAGAGAATACAGAGGTTTTCCAATAGGAAAGGAGAGCAGGACAAAGAACAAACCAAAAACACACAGTTGACTAAAAAACCCTGGTAAAGTGGCAGGGGAAATTATGGCCCACTTGCTAAGCTTACATTTGTTATGCGAGAGTGCTATTTATAATGTCACATGCCGGAACTTGTTCCCAAGCTAGCTAAACCTACATGCTTAATTGACTCAATAGACAATGCTGCATTGTAAAGACTAATCTTTTCCTACAGGCTACAGTTTCTAAACCATGAAAGCTTTTATACATTTTAATTTTTTCAGCAGTTCTGAAATCAGAAAACTTCAAAATACACATGCACATAACAGACACACATACGTATTGGGGTAGCTACTAAAACTCATATATCCATATGCAAACCGAGTCATCAAGTCCAAGTATTTTAAAGAACATAGGAGCCAGAAGGTTCAGACATCCTAGACAGAAGGGACTAAGGAAGAAAAAGTCTAGGAACAGGTTCATGTCACCAATGTACACCACATGATGCATGGAGCAGCAGCTCTCACATTGCACTAGAGTTTGACTAAGCCACCTCATAAAGTATTTGTTTCTAGTTACTTCCCAAGAGTAAGGTTTTGGGAACTTCTAATTAGTTTAAAGTCTGACAAGTTCACAATTAAGAACCAATTTAAACAAAAGTTACCCTGAATGCTGCAGACAGACTGGATTGCCAACTCCTGCAGATTACCTTAGTTTTGCACAATAAACAAGTTTCATGAATTAATTCAACAGTGAAACGGAGCAAATGTTTTTAAACATTTGCATACCAACTATGAAAATAATTGCTGAATTTTAGAAATTGAAGTGATTCAATTACTAATTATTTGAAACAGCAAATTGGTTCAATCTCTTCTACAACCAGCTTCAGAAAGCTGACTTTTTATACTTAGGACCCACCGAGCCATTTTGATTTCTTAATATTACCTCTGCTCCTCCCTCCCCTTAAATTGATGAAAAGAAACACCTCAGAGAACAACACTACTGAATCACAAAAACTCCTGAGCAGCTTTAAGGAAAAATAAAAAAGAAGAAAAATAATTAAACTATGCCGTCTCAAATTATTGCCAGATGTAAGCAATTAGCAGAACTGAAGTATTTGTAATACCACCAAGCAACTCTGACAGGAGCACTTGAGTTTTTTAAGTCAATTGTGATCAGCTGGCCTAAATGCCTATAAACCACAGAACGACATACACCTAACAATTACTAAAATACAGAGACTAAAAGTCAAGATAAACATTAAAGGCATAGGTGTACAGATGTGCATATATTTTTCTGTACAGACTTGCCATTTAATGAGTTTACCTTTCAAATTTTTATAGTTAATATAATGCAGATTGTATTTGAACTCTCTCTTTTGTTGCTAGTATCTCGACAAGATAGCACTCATCTACAAGAACAATCATCCCCTTTAAACAGCAATGCTTCACTGTAAACACAGCCTTCAAAAGGATATATTTACATACATGCAATATTTCTTGAATAACATGGCAGCATGAATGACATTGCTGAGAATGCTGCATGCAGCACATTGCTGATAAAGCTGTTTTAGACAGTCTCCCATATCTCATGCTTCATTGACTCAAGCTGAAAACAGCCTTCTAAAACAGGAGGATTAAATTAACAACCATCATGTCTATCCTCTATAATGCATCTCCTTCTAATTTTCCCACACCAAGAAGCCACCAGGTTTATACTGTAGGAGGATAAAACAGCTTTGCAAAAACAATGCACGACTCCCTTTAATAACAAGCTGAAGGGCAGCTGGTCGCATTTGTTTCATTTTTTTCTGATCTTCACAAAAACACCATTATTCTACCCGACTGCAAAAATTAAAAGATGTAGATAGAAAACTGCTAAATTACTTAAAGCATAAAAAATAGAGTCCAAAAAGTCATGCCATGTTGGAGAGGCACTCTTTCAATTGCCACAGGGTCTAATGATATTTTGACAAGACTGCAATTATGTTTCTGTTATAAGAGCAGATCCTGTTCTCCATGTCTTGCCAGCAGAATACTGCTTTTAATTAATGCTTTCGTTGTGAAGTGTTCCCTCAGGCACTAATAAGTTTTATAATAATTTCAGTATGTAGCATGTATTTCCCCACACCATTTATTCAAAATTTCTCATCATTTGGCCTCATAGATAATGTCCAAGCCCTTGCCTCCCAGAAGGCTTCAAAACATGGCTAACTACTGCTGTGCTGAACAAGACACTGTTAAAACATGTCTTCATATGATTGTTTTCCTCTGCTTCCCTTAAGAAGAAAGAAACATTACATGCCTATCAAACTGGCACAATTACAAGACAACCAAATTTTCCTTTAAACATCAGTCCCAGTTTCACTTTCAGGAAGTGGCACAGACCTCATTCTTCTTTTCATATAGTTGATACACGCTTTTAGTGTATTATACAAAGTTGCAACCACTGCCAAAGTCTCAATTACGTTTACTGATCACTAAACCTGGGTAAAACGGGTGCAGCTTTACATCCTACAATCCACTTCATAACCCACCTCTTGAATTTGTAGGGTTGCACTAAAGGAAGCTACAAACCAGAGCTTCAGCAAACAGGTCATTACCGAAGCCATGAAACTACAGACACACACTTCTGTGAAGCCTGAGACAAGTACAGTACTGTGTGGGAAATGTTATGAAATTCCTGTCAAGAAAACTAGGCCTCAAATTTAATCCACTCACTGCTTCTCTCTACCACAAACAGCTGTGAAGTAACTAACTTGGTTTTGGTTTAAATGTCATTAATTAACACCACAAGAAGGTGGGGAAGTCTCAAACTAATTCCTATATGCCAATTAAAATTGGCTTTATAAGGTGTTTAGATACACTTTATTGACTTTGAAAAGCAAAGTCAGTACACAAGCTGCTGCCTTTACAGACTGCAGGGATTCATTTTTATCTGTCACATGTTCTCTAACCATTTTCAAGAAAAGAAAATAAAATATTAAATCTCAATTTCATTTAAGTATTCAAGCTTTATGTTTCCTTTTTTTTCCTTAATTAAAGTGGTCTCTGTATTTTAGTAGACTCAGTTCTCCAAAGTTTGAGGACTAAAAGCAATAGTATGTTTGTTCCTTCAACAGAGGGAGGAGTTAAACATTATTTCCAATTATTTTCCATTACTTTTTTATTTCTCTAATAAAACAAATCCAATATCCTGTCTGATCCCTCAAAAGTGAAATTCATTTCAGAATCCTGTCCCCATTTCATGCACAAACAGTTTCTCCTGCATGGTCTTTGCATGACTTCACTGGAAGTAAACATTTAAATAGACCAGTATTTCTTAAGAAGAAATGTACATTCTGTCAACAGCAAAATTCATGGATTACATTATCTGGCCTTTATCAAGAAAGTCAAACTAGGTGACAGACATCTCTACTGTTTCCAAATTCTCTGGCTGTAGCTGGAAAGTGCATCTGTCTAAAAGGGCATCATTTAATTTTTTAGCCAGGTTGAATTTGTTTGTGCAGTCTAAAATCCAATGAACTAGTAAAAATAGCAGTAGGTTGATCTCCAAGTTGTGTGTCTGTGATTTGCAAAAGCAACCAGTAAAGAGTTCCAAGGCTTGCAATCTCAAAAAAAATGAAGTTATTTAGTATAAACTTTCCTTATAAGGTTTTCTTTACAAGGGGTTGAATTCCCCTAATAAATAGAAATTCATCGGTTGCCTCTGAACAGCATGCTGTAAGCATCAAATAAAGAAGTTATCCTTTTGACCCTTCCCCTTTTCTTTCAGAGGAGGCATTACTGCATTACTCTGTTCCCAATATGTTTCTCACAATGAAGCAAAACATTACCTTGGAATTAAAATGGATTCACCAAATGGAAGCAGATTGAATAAAGAGTTAAAATACTAGACTTCTGGTAACCAACCTTAATACTATTAATACCAAATCATTCACTAAAGAAGGCAGTATTCAGTGCCTAAAAACCTGTAAATTGGCTTCAGTTGACCATACAATCAAAAAGCCTATATCTTGAAACAGAGAAGTATAAAAAAAGGAAATTAAAGTAATTAATTTTTACTGTCTCTCTCTTGTTGTTACTGGCTGACATTACCATTAATGGCATACCTATTGCTACTAGAAACAAAAAATAGCTCACAACCAAAGGATAAAAAAGTGCATAAAACTCATAACTGAGATTTATTCTCTCTATTTCTGATTTTGTCACACTGGTTAAGATACACAGTTACTCTGTAAAAACCTGAAATAACTCCAAATACAAAAAGTTCCCAGAATCAGAACTACTACCTTTAGATTTCAGGCACATCTGATAATTTCTACTTTGAACGAACAGAAATTTCATGCTATATGAAGTCCTTGACTGGATTTACACAAAATATCTAACACTGCTATGCTTTTTCATTCCAAGGATGTGTCAATCATTGACATTCTGTATTGAACACTGCACCAAGAATTTTAATGGCATTTGTTTCCTAAAACATGTTTGTGTGTTACAATTCTGACTTCTGGTTAAAATCAAATTGTATATATCTTGATCTATGTATCTAGTTATATACATATGGGAGAATAAAAGGTTCATAGACAAGTTGAATACATCTTTCTGTAATGAACACATACACTGAAACTATTTGCTCTATCATCATATGGCAGGACAGTTAATTAAAGCATTCAAAGTTTACTTTAGTTTTACACAGCATAGCAGTTAAACCAAGCTGGTCAACTGGAAGAACAAGTCATAAATCAAAGAGGAGCCATGTGTAGCAAAAGGAACAACTTCATTTTTTATTCTAATGTTTGAGATGAACCACAACTGCAGTAACTATTTAAATAAGGAACAAGAAAGAAGAGATTTTAAAAAAGTATTGGACTTCAGAAAATTTAAAAAATACTACTGTTTACTCACACTTTCAAATGCTTAGTAGAATATCTGAAAACAATGGTACAGGCTTGAATTCTTTATTAGTATCAGTTCCTCCAAGAACAAACCATGAGAAATTCTTTCAGTAGCAGACCTGTAGAGACACGTTTCTTGTTTTCTTGTTTCCCTACATCAACTCCTGTTGGTCAGACACTCAGTATTCTTCATCACCCTGCTTTGCCTATGGCAAACAAAACATCCACCTGTATTTTCTGAGAAAAAAACATAGTAAAGAAATAGCCTATCCCTCCTCTTAGGCTTCCATATCAAGCCTAACTTTACTATAGGACATAAAGCAGTAGCATGCTAATTTTGGCACTAAAAAGCATACTACACTGTATTGTATAGGCATGCAATTATAATTTCAAACTGGTATTACTCTTTAAAAGTAAGTTAAATCGTTACTTGTTTTATTGCTCTTGTTGAACTACTTTTATTCAACACAAGGGAGAAATGAAGAAATGCCAATTCTGCATAATTTTTCAGTTCTTTTCTATTTCAATCTCACTCTAAGCCCTGATTCAAATTACCTGCCATTTGAATTTGTACCTTGTTCTACACTTGAATTTTGCTGGTATCTGTGCTTCAAGAAATTGCAAGATGTTCAACAACAACAAAACTGCCAAAAAAACCAACCAAAAAACAAGAGTGTGGTGTGGATACAGTTATGAACACCATTACATGTTCACCCTTCTTAATTTAGCTTGCTCTTTCTGTGGTTTATTCTACTGACATAGATCATCAGAACATCTGAGACTTTTACTTGCACAGGTGTACTTACAAAACTTTCGAGAACAGAAAATAATCATTCTGCTTTTACCTAGGCCAGGAGCAGTTAGAGTTGCAACAGACCTAAGTCTTGCTTAAGTACAATAGTTTTACCATTAAATACCCCACTTAAAACTAGAACAACTCAATTTATCAATACCTCACTTCAGATCTAAAACCACTCTGCTTCTGTAGAAGCTTGTATTTCCCAACACCATTTTATTTTTAGTATGTTTTGATCAAATTATTAATGAGTACAGTTTCATGCCAAAAAGGTAGATATCGTGGTGGGAGTCTGCCATAGACCACCCAACCGGGACAAAGATGCAAGTGAAATATTCTATAAGCAGCTGGGATAAGTCTCACCATCACTAGCCCTTGTTCAACTTATTAGATGTCTGCTGGAAATACAACACAGCAGAGAGGAAACAGTCCAGGAGGTTCCTGAAGCATGTGGAAGAGACTTTCCTGACACAGCTGGTGAGGGAGCCAACCAGGCAAGGCATCCTGCTGGAGCTGCTGTTTGTGAGCAGAGAAGGACTGGTGGGTGATGTGGTAGTCAGAGGCTGTCTTGGGCACAGAAGTCACAAAATAACAGAGTTTTCAGTTCTCGGAGTAGTAAGGAGGGGCATCAGCAGAACTGCCACCTTGAACTTACATAAGGCAGACTTTGGCCTGTTTTGGACCCTGGCTGAGAAAGTCCCTTGGAAGGCTGTCCTGAAGGGCAAAGGAGTGCAGGAAGGCTGGACATTCTTCAGGAAGGAAATCTGAAACACGTGGGAACAGGCCATGCCCATGTTGTAAAAAGACGAGCTGTTGGGGAAAACCAGCCTGGCTGAATAGAGATTTGGCTGGAAGACATGATAAAAAGGAGTTTATAACCTTTGGAAGAAGGGGCAGGCAACTCATGAGGACTGCAAGGGTATTGTGAGGTTATGCAGGGAGAAAATTAGGACTAAAGTACAATTAGAACTTAATTTGGCTATTGCTGCTAAAGACAATAAAATGTTTCTATAAATGGATTAGCAACAAAAGGAGGGCTAAGGAGAATCTCCTCCTTTACTGGAAACAGGGAGAAGCATATTGTCAAAGGATAAGGAAAAGGCTGAGGTACTTAATGCCTTTTTTGCCTCAATTACTCTTAATAGTAAGATCAATTGTTTTCTAGGTACCCAGCCAGGCTGGAAGACTGGGTTGGGGACCAGAATGTAACTCCCATAATCCAAGGAGAAACAATCAGCAACCTGCTACACCACTAAGACACACACAGATTTGCGGGGCCAAATGAGAACCAACCAAAGGTCCTGAAGGAGCTGGTGGAAGTGCTCCCTAAGCCACTTTCCATCACTTACCAGCAGCCCTGGCTAACCAGGGAGGTCCCAGTTGACTGGAGGTCAACAAATTTGATGTCCCTCTACAAGAAAGGATGAAAGACAATGCATGGAACTACAGGCCTGTCAGCCTGACCTCAGTGCTGGGAAGGAATGGGAGATCATCTTGAGTGCCAACACATACCACATGCAGGACAAGCAGGGGATCAGGCCCAGACAGCATGGGTTTTGGAAAGGCAGGTCCTGATTGACCAATCTGATCTCCTTCTGTGACAAGGTAACTCAGTGATGAGGGAAAGGCTGTGGATGTATCCACCCGGACTTCAGTAAAGGCTTTAAAGGCCAGTAGCATCCTGGCCTGGATCAGGAATAGTGTGGTCGGCAGGACCAGGCCAGTGATTGTCCCCCTGTACTCAGCACTGATAAGGCCACACATCAAGTCCTGTGTTCAGTTTTGGCCCCCTCACTACAAGAAAGACATTGAGGTGCTGGAGTATGTCCAGAGAAGGGCAACAGAGCTGGGGAAGGGTCTGGAACATAAAACTTATGAGGAGCAGATAAGGGGGCTGTGGTGGTTTAGCCTGAAGAAAAGGAGGCTCAGGAGGGACCATATCCCTCTTTAAAACTACTTGAAAGGATATTGTAAACAGGTGGGGGTCAGTCTCTTCTCCCAGGTAATAAGTTACAGGACAAGAGGAAATGGCCTCAAGTTGTGCCAGGTGAGGTTTAGATTGGATATTAGGAAAAATTTATTCACTGAAAGGGCTGTCAAACATTGGAATGGGCTGTCCAGAGAAGTGGTGGAACTACCATCCCTGGAAGTATTTAAAAGACATATAGATATGGCACTTTGGGATAACCTGACATCACTGTGTTCACTGTAACAGTTAGACTTGATGACCTTAAAGATCCTTTCCAACTTTAATGATTCCATGATTAAAAGTCACCTGTAGGTCAGTCATTAGTTCGGCTCATGTTTTTCTTACAGTAACTTTCTAATACCAGGTGTACAAAATTTACACTGTTAATAAAGTAAAATTAATATTTTGATCTCTCACTAAAAGTTAACTACAGTAAAATGCTTGTTTTGTGAAGATTTTAGACCCTGTTAAAGGCTTGAACGGACTTTCACTCTTGAACTGTGTTAAATGCTTGTAGGCTTAAAGATTAACACTTATATGCAGTGACAAAAATCCAAGTTGTTTTCCTGCCAGCACTCCTCCCAAATCCCACAGTATTGCAGATATTCCAGTTAAGCTACAAGTTTTTCACTCTGATAAATTACAAGGAAACAGAAGATTCTATACAAAGGCAACACTATTTTATTTCAGAACAGCTTTATTAGCATATTAACTAGGATAGCATAACACATCATCGAGCTAACAGCTCAATTCAATGTGCAAGTTTTAACTAAAAAAAAACCACAACCAAAAACCTCAAAACCACAAACCAAAAAAAAAAAAATCCAACCACAAAACCACCACACACCCCTTGTTGATTTCAGCTGAAGTAAGATCACACATCGGATCTGTAACTGCTGCAAAGCCAAGTTTATGCATCCTGTTAGAATAAAACCAAGCTCAGACCTCAATGTATCAGCTACAGAATGCATATTGGATCACAGCCAAGTATAATACTTATCAAGCAATAAAGTATGTCTTTTTTTCTGGATTGAGGGTTGGGGGGTTTTTTGAGTTGCCAAAAGTAACTAAGTAACTAAGATGTGTATTGGTGTACTTAGAAGAATCAGTGTGTCACCCCAGTCCAGTTTCTACGCAAAATGGAGGTGGTAACTCTACACAGATGGCTGCAATAAAACTTGAAGTTTACAAGCCAGATGAACACAAATGCTTTTTTTTTTTTCCCCTCCATAAGGGCCATTAAGAACTCCTTTTCCCCATTATTTTCTTGCTGCCTGTGAAGTTCATATTAAGCTACACATTAATGCATGGGTTTATTTACTAAAAAGAAACCGAACAAAAAACACCAACAACGACCAGCCCCCCAAATTCCCATCTAAACCAAAGATTTATACCAACTTATTTGTACTTTTTCCTCTGTCCATCACTGATGTACCACATTATTGGAGCAGAAGACTGGCATTTTCAGACCATCTTACACGTTTGCTACTCCATTCAATGAGATCTGTGCTTCCATAAAGAGCACAAGCATGCACATTCCACAACAGAAGGAGATGCTGATCACATATCTACAGGAGCTCAAACACAAGGGTTTTTTTGTTTTGTTTGGGTTTTTCAAACCAAATACCTCAAACTGTAATTTTAACAGTGAAATTTTGTACACTTTTTAAGCCAACTTCTTGAGGACTGCACTCAACAGCTCTCTGAATTTTAGATTAAGAACTGTTATATTTGTTGAGCATCTACTTAGCTAATATGATGTGTACAAAGATTAACTGAAAAACCTTAAGGTCCTCTTTTCTGTAGGTTCATAACAGAATCTGGATTCAAGAAAGACAAGAATGTTATGCCTTATTAATGGCTTACTCTTGGAATGACTGTTCAATATTCACAGTGAACTGCTTAGAAAATTCACTCAAGAATCGAAAAGTAACATTTCAATAAAGCTTTTAAAAAATGTTTATATTGTCTCTCCTTTAAACATAGGTTTATCATTCAACTCAGTCACTATAAGGTTCACCAAAATATTGTTTGAGTACATCATAGTATAAGAGAATAAAAACAGGTGTCAGTTAAATCTAAAGTATATTTATTGCAGACAAAACAAATGGATCAAATCCTGACTGACGCTGCCCAGAATGGAGCAATATAAAATCCACCTATTTGTCTACAGGAAATGGTAACCATATGATTTTGAACTGCAGAGAATAGTATTGACAGCAAATTTAAAAAATAAACAGATTATATAAAATACACACAACAGGCACTCTCCCCCAAAAACCCCTAACCAAAAACCAGGCCCTACCACACAACCAACAAGCTGCTCCTCTAAACCCCCAATCCCCTTCAGTATATCCCAAGTGCAAATGAAAAAGTAAAAGAAAAGGGCTCCAAAATTGTATTTGGTCTTCTAGTAAAATATTACTAAAAATGTGAAGGGATAAATAAATAATATTTATTAACTGATTGCATAATTTACTAGTTCTCCTAAAGGTCAGCAATATTGTACAAATTATTTTAAAGGTTCTAAGAACATAAAATATTTGGTTTATGATTATATTGAATTTTAGATGAGCAATACTAAAACTCATCAGAAATGCTTCATGGAATAGTTGCTTGTTTTGGCAAAAAAGTAAAAACAGATTCTGATGTCAGACGGAATAACATGCAACAACTCTCTTTAGTGGCATCACTGAATTAAGGCTTAATCAATTATCAGGAAGTGTCTATCTCTACTTCCTCCTCTGAGCAGTCACACCATGACCTGGATCAGAGAACAAATCCAACTGATAAAACATCATCACAGAAAAAAACCTGATGTACGGCTTATGACATAACTACACCAGGAACTATGCCAGCGAAGCTTCAGCTACAAAACTCAGAGAGGCTGCCCCAAAGTTTATAAACAGAGCTTGCTTTTACTCTTCAAATGCAACCTATTCTAACATCTTCAACTTCATCATGCTCTGCTGTCTTCCCATGACTTTACTTATTCACACCCCTTGTGCCATGACAAGTTGTCCAACAACTGACTTACAGGGAAAAATTAAGAATAACTGTAGCAATAAGAGCCAGGGAGTACCACTGCTGACTAAAGGCCCCTACCTGTGTATCAGCTAATGTTATAGGCACGCTACTGAAATCAGCTGGGAAGTTAGCACTGTAAGACTTCTTTTCAAAACCAAACTACATGAAAAGACACACTTTCCCAATGGAAGTATGTTTCTCTCTATTCTATCTACCTCTCTATTCTTGTTCTATCCTGTTCAGAAACTTGTAATTACAGTACACTGAGAGTACAAATATGGAGGATGACTTCATATACAAGCAGTAATTTCTTCTATTTGAATAGGATTCCCTGCTATTATGACTAAACACTCAGTGTATAGATCATTTAGGGAACCATGTCAGGTGCTAGCTGAAAAGTTGTTACTGTATTGCACACCTAGTAGCCTGTCAGAGCTTCATGCAAGTTAAAAGAAATTGCATAAATATGATCACAACTGTAAGCAAGCAATAACCTAGAAAATTGATATACATAAACCAGGTATTCCAGGAAGGCAAATCGCTGGATGAATTACTGAATACATGCAAGGCTGCAGAGTACAGCACAGTCATTTGGAGAACTTACTCAGTGTAAGATGGTACATGGGATGTCACAACACAGGACTAACTTATGCATATGAAACAGATTGAGAAACTGTGGTGGGTTGACCCTGGCTGGTCGCTAGGTGCCCACCAAAGCCACTCCATCACTCCCCTGCTTAGCTGGGTGAAGGAGAGAAAACATAACAAAAGGCTCATGGGCTGAGGTAAGGGCAGGGAGAGATCACTCACCAGTTCCCATCACAGGCAAAACACACTCGATGCAGGGAAACAAGTTTAATTTACTGCCAATCAAATCAGAGCAGGACAATGAGAAATAAAATCTAAAAAACACCCTTCCTTCTTCCTAGGCTCAACCTCACTTCTGATTTCTCTAATTCCTCCTTGACAGCAGTGCAAGGGCACAGGGGTTGCAGTCAGTTTATTACACCCTGTCTCTGCCACTCCTTCCTCCTCAGGGGGAGGACGCCTGCTCCAGTGTGAGGTCCCTCCCATGGGACACAGTCCTTCACTCACTCCTCATGTGAGTCCTTTCCATAGGCTGCAGTTCTTCATGAACTGTTCCAGTGTGGGTCCGTCCCACAGTCCTCCAGGAACAGGCTGCTCCAGCGTGAGTCCCCCACATGGTCTTAAGTCCTGCCAGCAAACCTGCTGCAGGGCTCCTTTCTCCACAGGGCCACAGGTCCTGCCAGAAGCCTCATTCAGGCATCCACCTGCTACGGCATGAGATCCTACAGGGGCTGCAGGTTGGTCTCTGCTCCACCGTTGACTTCCTTGGGCTGCATGGGCACAGCTGTCTCACCATGGTCTGCACCACAGGCTGCAGCGGAACCTCAGCTCCAGTGCTTGAAGCACCTCCACCTCCTCCTTCTTCACTGACCTTTGTGTCAGTATAGTTGTTTCTCTCACATATTCTCACTCCTCTCTCCAGCTACTGCTTTCTGCAGCAGTTTTTCCCCTCTTCTTAAATACATTATCCAAGAAACGCTATCACTGTCACTGACGAGCTCACTTTTGCCAGCAGCAAGTCCATCTTGGAGCCAGCTGGCATTGGCTCCGTGAGACACAGGGAAAGTTTCTAGTAACTTCTCACAGAAGCTACCCCTGTAGTCCCCCCACATGACCAAAATCTTCACAGGCAAACCAATACAGCAAGTTTCTTCACTGTTCTTTTTTTTTTTAATCCTAAGAAAACTACCTAAAGCATGACATTACTTTTTTTTCAGCCCATTTACAAAATCAGTAGGTGTGAGTTGTCCATCAGGAGCAACGTTAGATATTTTGCTCTGCTGCAAAGAAATCAGCTTCTGAAGGAGTATATTAATAGGAAGGGAGGGTGTGGTTATCTCCATCCTTGGAGGTTTTCCAGACTTGGCTCAACAGTCAATTCTGACTTGATTTAGCTTTAGCAACATTTGTGGTTTCAGCAGAAGGTTGGATGGATAACCTTCACTAAGTATTACAACAGCTAGATAATAAGAAAGACATCAACAGCTGTGTTTATGAAAACACATATCTAGATCACCAGGTAAATTCATGGTCCTTTGAACTTCCAGTCAGCTGAAGGTTCTAACAATCCTGAAGATCCTATGCACAATTAATTAATCAGCCTTGACCAGTATGAGAAGAAAGCTTCCACTAAGCTAACCACTCAGGTGTTTTTCAGACTCAGACAACTGTCCCTTATTATCCATTAACTAATTGCCACATTTGAAACAATATCACAAAATCAGTTACAGTTGGTTGACAAACTTTCAAAAAATCCCAACTTTGGAGAGCCAAATACTTTTCTTTCAGTTATTGAACTGTTGTGATAAGTAGATACGCTGCACAACACAGAAAAATATAGTGTAAGCATCTGATACTCAGATACTAGGAAGTGAAGCATGGTATTGGCAGAAAAAATTTTGTAACAAAACTTAGTAAATATGAAATTACAGTTCCAAAACAAGGTTGAGACAGACATTCTTTCAGCATCACTGGAACTGAGTATATGAAGAAACAAACCATCTTCCAAATATGCTGGCATTGCTTACTTCTGTAATCATACATCCATTCGATTAAAGACCTGTGTACACATGTACTATCATCCACAACATATTTTGTTCTAGAAATTAATCTCGCTAGGATTTTTTTAAAGCACATACACATCATTTTAGCACACCAGCATACTTCCATGTTGTTGGAGCAGCTCCCAAATATAAGCAGTAAGCAAGTGCAAATGACCTCTCTCTTTCAAGGTGAATGCATCAGCAGAAGTATTTGCATCCCAAAGTTCATACAGAAGGCTCAACTTCTGAAGACACAGCAATCATAGTAGACATTAAGTTCCAGAAACCGACGACTACAAGGTCTGATCAGGAACACCAAGTATTGTTGGTTTTTACAAAAAAAAGAAAAACGACAAACAAAAGGAAGCTACAAGATGAAGATAGGTCCTGATACGACGTGAACAGTTACCAATAAGAAATTAAAACCAAGAAAATACACCACTAGGAGGGAGGAATTAGCAGCTTTTGCACCTGAGGTAGGACTTTGGTCAACTTCCACAGGGGCCTATGCACTAGGATCTATCTAAGAAGGAGGAGCAGCAGCATCACAGTTTCCCAATACAAATTTGCTCTCAGTCAACTCCTAACTGCAAAGATTTGGGGGGGGGGAGGGAAGCTATATAGAGTAGAAGGACAAGCAGCAGAAGGAATAATTTGAGTATTTTTTAGGTGAAAGGTTCAGAATGGCAAATGCTGTAAAAAATTCCTAACCTTTCATTTGAAAAATAACAAAAACTGGAAGAGGCATGAGTTAATGATATGAAAAAGAAGGGTTGCAGAGATATTTGAAAAAAGTTTCTATCCCAGGAAGACCCAGCAGGTTAAGATTCCTCAAGTTTCAAAAGAAATAACTTCCCAAGGAAAAGATATCAATCATGAGCAGAACGAATATGCACCAACTATTTATTGTCACTTCCAAATTAAGAACTGGGCACCACTGAATGCAGCTGCTGAGAGCCAAGCCTAGAACAGATGAAAGGCACTTCTTCACACAGCAGACAAGACAACCAGTGGGACTCCTTGTCAAAGCATGTAGCAGGTGCTAGAAATTTCTATGGGCTCAAGGGGAAACAGCACAAGTCTTGGAGAAGAGTTATAAGAGTTCTCGGAGAAGAATATCATGTATGCTTGCCCTGTTCTTGTCTTTCCAAGAAATTTGCTCAAGACCACTACTAGCAAGCAACAAAATACTGATCTGGACAGGCACTTGGTCTGAACCAGTATGGGCAGTTTAAAGCAATGCTGCTAACAAAACAAAAACAAAGCTGGCATTGCCCAGCAGTTGTTAGGTTTTAAAACTGAACACCTTATCAAGAACAGCAGATGAAGACTTAGGAAGAGTACAGCTACTTCTACTGCCTCCCTACTGCCAGTATTCCTATTTTTTATCTCCATATCAACCTCACATTATCATCTGAATTTTTTCCTTCAATTGATCATTGTAAGTATACTTTAAACATGTTACTCAGAAAGATAACTATATGAAACAACACAACACTATCATCTGATCGTGCAGTTCAGCTTTGCTGTAGGATCCACTAGAGCTGATCTAGAACGCTGGGCAGGAGCATGACCTTAATAGCTTTGACAAATAAACATTTTTTCTTTGGCAGAAGCTGCCTCAAATGGTATGCAAGATTTATATCAACCTAAATGGAAAGCTATTAATCCTAATGAAGTGCAAACGAAAGGGCTGTTCTATGAAGCACAGTGTGACAGCACCAGTTGCCACTGCACTGCAGTCTGTATATATTAGTTTAGTAGCACTTTTTGGAGTAATCAGTTTGATTAAGTAATTGCTTACAAGAATTTGTATCTTACTTATTTTTCTGCAACTTGCACGACACACAGATTTTTAGCTGGAAGTCAGGAACTGAACTGCATTATATATAATAAAAGAACACTTTTTACTAAAGGTGTGTCTTGCAGTTTGACTAAATGAAGAGAGACAATATGTGCATATTCACCTACATATGGTAGGTGGAGCTGGAAAATTTTAGTTGACAGTGGGTATGTAACTGAATGATTACATTCAGTTCATATGTACTTCATATCACAGCTGCTGGAAGGGTAACAATGATCAAATATATTTATCTGTAGAAATCAGAGATAAGTTAGGTATTTCAACTAGTTAGGAAGTAAAAGAGCCATACATTTGCAAAATTGTACGTTTGCTTACGTCTTTTATAAAAACAATTTTATAAAATTATAGGCAAACTATGCACAGATCCTGGCAAAGCAAGAAGCATCAACACCAGAATCTCCTTATTTCAAATAAATTTCATACAAATGTATATGCATGTTTGCATGCACAAAACAAGAACTCAGTGGCTTCTTGTAAGGATAAAAGACTTCTTCCCATAAACTGATTTACATAAAATTTATCCATTATAATTTTCACTTTACTGCAATTCCTTCAACTATTTGGTAAGTTAGCTGTTACCTTGGCTTGGAAACCATTTAAAATCCTCCCCCTTAAGTTTCACAGAGCAAGCATTTGAGGCCATTTTGAAAGGGCAAAGCTTGGCACAAACCAGAGTCTACACTCCTACTCCAAAAGGACTGCAGAGCAAAGGAATCAATTAAAGTTCACACACAATCTCTGAGTTGCCCACCATCACAGCATAAACAGGGTTCAAACTGTAGCCCTCAGCAAAAGCCACACAAATAGTTGCACCAGAAGAAAAAAAAACAAACCAAGTCTCCCTTATGTTCCCTTCTCCCTATTCCAATGTAACCTTAAAAACAAAAGTTGGAAAATGGGTACTAATTATGAAACTGAATTAAGATTCTGTTTTCCTAAAGATATTACCACATACAACTGAAATTTAATTCATTAAGAAAACAATGAACTGTCCAAGTTCCTCAACAAATTTGTATAATACAAAGTTGATCGTGTCAGGACCCATCTGACAGCATAATAAAAAATGGGGAGAATTTTGAATTGCAAACTATTTTTTAAAGTATGTAATTAAGACTTCCTTTGACCTTGTTAACAAGGATGCTAAAATGTTAATTCTTAACTAACTGTTTATGCTAAGGTCTGTTTCACATTTTCTCTTCCTTATGCGTAACCAATGCCTAACTTCTCAAGATGCTGTGAAATATCCAATAGTTTGGTTTTTTTTTTTTCCCAGTTATTAGTCATTACGGGAAGAAGAAGGGGAAAAAAAACAAAAACAAAAACCACACAACAACAAGCAAAAAGCCCAACAGCAAACCCCCACAAGCACAAATATTAACAGTTCTCCCAGTACTACAAATCTGAAAGTTCCTGCCCTCTGTTACCTAGTAATTTTTTGCTTACAAAAAATTGGGTCTGCTTTAGAATAGTTTTAGAATTAGAATCTCATAAAAAGTGAAAACCTGACATACCAATTATGAAAGGAAGGGCCAGAAGTGATACACACAGACAGAAATTAAGTGTGCACGTGTTTAGGGACAGAAGGTATGAAAATGAAACACAGCTCCACACTGTTGGTTACATAATTATGTCAACAGCAGCATAACAAAAAGCTCTCAAAAATCTATCCATACAGTAACTAGAACACAGGCAGTTTTAGCTTAGTCAGGTCCTTGTGTACAAAGCCCTGTAACCATGGAATGTGCTATTAACTGTTTTCACTGAAGACTGGAAGGATTTAAAACATTTTATTGTTAAATGAGTATAATTCATCCTGACCCAAAGACCATCACAGAAGTCAATAGAGACCTAAACTCCAATGAAACCACATTTTTCTACAAACATGTTTTTCATATATATATATATAGGTATTTTTCAAGTACGTATACAAAAATGGCCTATAAAGTTGGACACAGAACACTCTTCCAAGTAATTTTGTAACAGCCTTTTATAGTTCCGATCACATCTTTTTAAGTACATATCATTTCAAACCCTTAACTCATGCAAAGCTGCTCTCAGAATGACAAAGATTTTGTAAATAAAAATCACTACTGAATTACAAGTTCATTGGACATTTAGATCTATCAACTAAATTAACTATACCATCAGCATAGTTAGCACAGAAAGAAATTTCTCTTTTACTCCGTATTTCACCATTCTAAAGAGACTACATAAAATGCTGGAATCAAAAAAATTGCAAAGGACTTGTCAACCAAGCTTTTCAAGTAGGTACAACAAATTAGAAAAAAATAACTGAGAAGTGAGAGCCACTTCAGTTGCATTTCAATTGCAATAGGTAATCAGAAAGGGAAAGGCATCCTTAAAGTAGCAACACTATTTAAACAAATCTGTGTAGTGCAGACTTTCAACTAAGTTCTCAATAAATCAGAACTCATTGGAGATAAACCAGCAATAGTAAATGACCTTTAGCTGACTTTCCTATAAAACAGTTCAGCAGAAAAAAAAACTGGCTTTGCAACCTCCAGGTAATAATCAGTAACTACACTGAGCCACTAACACCGATCTAAGTTACCAAACAGCATGTCAGAGACTCAACAAAAGGGATCTAGTCTTTTACTATGATGCAGCAAAGTCTCATTAGCCAAATTAAAGCAAAGTCCAAGACTGCTTTCAAGACAGCTTTGTTTCCTTGGCAACTGGCATGACTGACAGGCAGTATACTGGTAAAAGTCTTACTTTACAAGGCAACTTTATATTATTAGCTTGATTTAGCCAGCAATTCAGAAAAGCTAACTATACTTGCCTGAAACACAGTCTGAAGTAACTTAGTTAAAAGCCAAATAAAACACCAGCAGAGTGAATCCCAGAAAATAGACTCCAAGAAGCACTTCAGGAGGCCATGAAACAGCAACACAGCTTAGTCACGCCTAACAAAAATTTTCGTTCTCCAAATAAAACTCCAGGGTTTTTTTAACCAAAAAATAGCTATGAGGTACCATTTTCATATTAAAGACAAACTTCCCCCACACTGTAGATTCCTATTCAAACGCTTAACAAAAAATACAGTTCATGTGGTAAATTTCCCAATAGAGACTGACATCAAAATGAGGTTTAACAAGCTGTTTGGGAGAGTATGTACTGTGAGTACATGGCATCTACCTGTTAACATTCCAATAGACAGTCTTCTCCCAAGAATTTGTTTCCCATTATGCTAAACCCCATGCTATCACATTTCCCCTATGGACAATTCTGTCTCTCTCTTGGGTAAAATACATGGTATCCTGACCATATCCCAGGGGCACCTGCCAGAGAACTGCTACTCACAGAAATCTTTAAATTTCCTGCACTCAAGGAAGTGAAATTTTCTTTAGCATTTACATGAGAAACTGAGTCATATAAATATTGGCTTTAACATAATCACTCACAGCTTGTTGAGGGTGAGAAGGAAGAAAAAAAAAAGGAAAAGAAAAAAAACACACTTTATAAAAGTTAACAATGTTTACTCAAAAAGTGACAGTTCCACAGCTAATCAGATATGTGAATTGTACAAATAAATGCAAATATGTTGGAATGTACGAAAACACATGGACAGAAATTACTAGGGGAACCGAGGAGCTATCAGTTTTGAAAGGCTAAACTAAATCTAATTACATCATCTGAATTTGTTCCCAGCTACGAAGATAAACACATGCAGTGGTCTGGCCACGTATAAAAAGAAGACAAACATCCCTAGTTTTAGCTGGCAGATCTCTATTGCTGTTTACCTCATTTTTGTTTTTTTTTCTTTGGTTGGTTGCAGAGGGGAGGTGTCAAGAGCCTGAAAGAAATTGCTGGTAACTCAGACTAGTTATAACAGTTAATCTTCTACCTCGACCCTGAACAACACATCTTGGTCTCCTGGGCATCGTCCCCTAAGTGCTTAGGTCTGATTTGTGAAAATGTTTCTTTGAGAGCAAACTAAGAACTCTGCTTTAATTTTATATGTGACCCAATTTAGGTCCTGCAATTATATATTTCGGCATTACCAGTCTAGTCTAAAAATTGACAAACTGAGTGAAAAATCCACTTTACTTGCTGTGTCAGCTTTTAAAACTTTGTAGTTGTTGTGCCACAACTGCAGAAGGAAACTGAGCAAAGTGTAAATGGAGGCTTTATATTTAGAATTTTAAAGCTACTGGTTTTTTTTCATTTCCAGAAAGGAAAGATAAGACAGCGAGAGATGAATTTTGTAAAAGTGGGTATGATTTTATTCACATATGCCACTGATCAGTTCCATTGCATTTACCCATTAGGAATTTTTTGCAAAAAAAATGGTGGGGTAGTGCCTGGTCTTACTTTCATGGGAACTTTCAAATTAACATCGTTTTATTATTTTACTGCTTTCTATTGAGTAGGAATTTCCATGATGTGAGTGATGGTTTACAGATTACCCTATGCCACAAACCAGATGACTACTAGGAAACCCACAGTTCTTTGCCATCCTCAGCACACAGAAGAAGAAAGGCGAAAGGATAACAGTTCAGAAGACGCACATCTTGAAATATCAAATTCTTGTTTGTCTTTAGAAGAAGTCAAGACCTGAGAAAACAAAAGTGGTTCCACAGCAGCATAATTGCACCCACGGAGCTTGATGCTAATACTTTAAACCAAATATAACTTGACAAAATATTTAATATGCAGAATGGCAGAAGTGTATCTTTTTAAACATGAAATTCTGATTAAACCTGTATCCAGAGACTCTTAGTACTGATCAGAGACTTTGGAATTTTTCATTATAAAAGATAAGTTAATAGATCTTGGTCACAGTTATTGCTTTCAACATAATACCATATCTTTCAGACCACCAGTAAGATAAAATTGATCTCAAATTCGATTCATGAGATAGGAAAGCATTGCTATAAAACAGCATGAAGCATTCACAAAACATAAACTAAAAATCAGACACTATAAAGCACAGAGAGTATTTTTATGAGAGATACATGAAAGACAAAATCTGTGGGAAAAAGAAAGGTACAGATCAACAGCTAATTAAAAAAAAAAAAAGTCCTCAGAGATAATTTAATTATTCCAATTAAGTGCCAGAGATTCTATATTTTCCCCAGTTCTAATTTCTTCTGAAGATAATAAATGTCAAGATGCTTATAAATAAGAGAAAAATACATTAGCAAAACCCACAAGATACAGTTCTGGTTTACCTGAAATCACATCTATAAAACATCTATTAAACTGCTTTTGGAATTAGCCTTATAAAATCACCTTGTACGGTAGGGTATTGAATGCATGGGTATCATCATTTACAATTTTTCTTAAGCAAAATAAAAACCAAACCCAAGCAAAGTACTGTGTGCAATTGCTTTCACTGATGCCCATCAAGCAAACTGACTGCAAGTTCTCTGAATTCATACTGGGCTGAGTATGTACTTTCATCATCCTCCGAACTCGGTCTCAGTGCTAAAACAAATAAGGCAGGTTTGCCCTTATTCTTCCTCGGCCCTTTTAAAAACAAAGAAATCTTTAGTACAACTGCAAATTCCAAATAGCTTGTGTTACTGTTCTTTCATAGGACTCTTCAAAGTAAGAGACAGAAAGAAAAATATACACTTGGTAGTACTATGACCATCTTCCAAGACAAAAAACCCCCCTTAAATTGCCAAAACTATATTACAGCAAGCTTTACTTCAAAAGTGTTTTAATAATATTTCTTTTCTTGAGCTATGTTCCAAAACCGACAGTGCCCATTTTTTTTATGGCTTTTTTTGGGTAGATCTTCAATCTTACATTAAACAGTCAAATCAATACAAAAATGCAACTAACTTGACATATTACAAATAAAATTTAGCAAACAGACATCTTCAACTGCTTTTCAGTACAAAAAGCATGAAAAAGTGGAGAAATCCATCAAAACCAGTGGTTGCAGTTTTGGTTTCCAACAATACTGCTATTTTACTGACCAACTAGACTGAACTATAAACACAAGAACTCACACTAACTGATGAATCTGAATATGCATTTCCCCAATAAATTAAGGTATTCAATAAAATAAGTAACTGTGGCTGTAGCTTTTCCTATAAACATCATCTGTCCTTGAAGACTAAGATTACTTTGGTGAGATGGGGAGGAGGAGGGGAGCAGATGATATTGGTGTAGTGGGTGGCTCCAGTCAGGTGCAAAAACAGGATGAAAGAGAAATTTAACAACAGCACTGGGTATTTTTCGTGTGTGACATGAGGAAATTTAAAAAAAAAAAAAAAAAAAAAAAGTAAAAGCACAGCAACAAACTTCCCAGTTGTCTTAAACGATCTCATTTCATAATGTCCAAAGCCATACCTCTGTATGGAGCACATAAGAAATGTGTAACAGAAATCTATTTTTAAGGTTTCTGCCAGATGGGTAAACACCTCAAACACACCCACAGATACTAATGAAAACCACCTTGGCCTCCTTCAGGAAGTCATTCAACACTTCATAGGAAAAAAAAATAGGAAGTTGTTGATAAACTGCTTGCAAGAACTACTTCCTGTAGGAAAAATAATTATAAGACTTGTTTGCTGGACAATCAGTTAACTTTTCCTCACACTACAACATAAGAAGCGCTATTAGACAAGCTTTGTAAGAATTAAAAGCATAACTGTAAGCTAAAATGATACAAGAGTAACTCTAAAATTAATCAAAACTTATTTTTTCTTTCTGCAAGTAGTTGCCTGCTACTCCCATGGCATATTATCTTTTGCCTAGAGAGCGATCCCCTATCTTTCTCCATAGTTCACCAAAATGTCAACCAGCAGCTGGCTAACAGGAAGCGGTTAAAAAGCAATGCAATTGACATCACCACACAAACCAAGCCCGGCTTTTATACTGCATGTTTAAGAATGGGCTAAAGCTACCACACAGCAATGCTGGGATGAGTCAGATCTGACCACTTACTAACTAGGCAAGTCTTAACTGATGAGTTCAATTTAAGGAGCAGTATCAGTAAAAAAATAGGATTAGTTTTACCAGCTGTATAGTAGTGGCCTTAACTCATGGCTCAAAATCATCACTAATGGAAAATTATACTCAGCAGAACTGCTCATAACAGTGAGATGAACATTAATGAGTGGAATTCTGGCAAATCATATGTTGGGCATTCATACCTAAGGGGGTCTATTTATCTAGCTGACTGACTAATTTATAAGAGTAGCTCTGGTTCAAACCCTACACTACCACTCTCACCCTCTTTTAATATTTACGGATATGTGGGGTGTGTACATAAAATACGTGGCCAAATAACTCTGTGCATGTATCTGCGTGTATATATATATATATATATATATATATATATGCACACACAGGCGATTAAATGTTTTCTCTGCCACATACACTACTTTCATTTCTTTGTACAAACTAATGCTTGCAGTACTTGACCCATCGATTAGTGGAAGTGACTGTAATTACAAAGTGTATTAAGTACGGTACTCAATTTTATTTTATTCTGTTTGCACCGTAGTATATTATGATAACTATAACCATAAGGCTTACTGACATCTGGAAAAAATATAACATTGTTACCTATTCGGCAAAGATCCTTCTAGAGCCTGGTTACCAGACTGTTCGTAGAGTGGCTACAGAACAGAGCAAATGGAAACAAAAAGCAGTGCAGCCAACCCAAAAAAAAAAAAAAAGCTGAATACTTGGAAAAGACACCAGAAATCTGCATATGGTAGAAGGAACCACTCTAAATGTATTTAGAATCAGAAATCTTAGTATTCACATTTCGAGCAAATGTTTAAGGTATAACTAAGCAAGATGTTAGTTTTTAACAGGCTTGTAGATGTGAGATAGAATTTATCACTCAACACTGAAAAAAACTTTTAATATACAAACTTGCTACTCAAAGCTAATTCTTACATTTCTTTAGATTTTCTACACATACAGAGGAAAAATTTTGCTAAGACTTGAAATGCTTTTTACAAATCTTCATGAACTCCAATGATCTCAGTGGATCTCACCTGTAGATAGAGTTAAGCAACCTTTTAGGAACAACACATGTTCTTTAAGTGTGAACAGAGCCTTCTGAACTGTCCTCATTAGACTCTCCCATACCACAGTATCACCCAAGGAAAGCCAAAAGAAAACAGCCTATTACACTGTTTAAAATCTCCCAGGGTCAGCATGGGACCCAGCAGGGAGAGGTTCAAAAAGTACAGCCTTTATTTTTCTTCCTAACAATATGGTTTGTTTCCACTCCTTTCCCCTTCAAGACACATCCTTCACAGCTAGCAGCTCTTTCAATCATTTACTTTGGATGTCTGCTTGAGAACAAACGATCTTGCTCATGCAGATGAGTTTGCCAGACTTGTGTGTACTTTCCACTCTCAGGCTCTTTATTGTTCTTGCTGAAACCTGACCCTTTGAAATGGATACCAGGACACCAAGAAAGGACAAAAAAACTTGCAGAAAAAAGGAAAAGATTTTTTGTGGCAATAATCAAACTGCAGAAAAAGCTTTCCAAGAACACATCTTTCACTCTGCTTTCACCTGAATGAGCATAATTAAAAAAACTTATTACAAGAGCATGAAGACATTTTTCGTCTCTTAAACTCTTCCATTTTTCTGTAAATTTGACAGCATTATCAAAAACAAGCACTTGTGGTAGTAAAACCTAAAAATCAAATATCTATTTTTTGTGCTTCATAAGCTGCTCTTTAAGAGCTCTCACTAACACAGTCAAAACAAAGTTTGCTTTTTATTTCAAAACACGGTCTGTTCTTTCCTCAAGGTCCAGTGAGCTACAGTTCTCAAACGGCATAAACTTACACAGTTCAAAAAAAACTTCTACTTGTGCCTGCTGAAAAGTTCACATTCTAGAACATGCTGATTTTTTAGAAAATATCCCATCTTCAAGCTCTGTAGCTAATGCCTATTTTCATGCTCCTGACGGAGAAGGATTATTTTCAAAAAACAACCTTCAGACTCAGATGTCAGACAACTACTGCAACCTCTTTTTGGTTAAAAAAAAAAAAGCTAACTTCTCTGTATGGAAATGCCACCCCTACAGGAACAAAACACATTTTTAAAAAGTTCTGCAAGTTCCACTTTCATTGAAGACAATGTAAGTTTGTTTTTGAAGCTACAGACTCAATTACTTCAATCAGATGCACATATAAATGACAATGTCTATGCAAGAAAGGTAGGGATAAAGACGTTTTTCTTGGCTGAAACAAGTTTTATATAAGTAACACAGTGTTGCCTATCCCAGCCCTGAAAATGACATATAATGGGTTATTTAGAGACTTGCAGTTAAACAAAAAGTTTAAAATATAATCAAAATATTTGAGGGTAAATTATGGTCTCAGAAAGAGAAGGACAAGCTCCTGCTGTTTTAGAAAACTGCACAGAATAAAAGAAAACGCTCCCTTATGGATTAGGTGTCAGATGGCTGGCATGTGTAACCTCTCTTCAGTTATAGAAGAGGTGATACTAATTTCACTGTGGGAAAAAGCTACAGCTGTAGGAACATGAAACAATGTTACAAGTTCTGCTAATTTCCATTTCACTGCAGAAAATGTAGAGAAGTTACAGACTCAAATACTGCACTCAAACACATATATTAATTTCCTCATGAATAGAGAGTAGGCAAAAACGTTTTGATTGCGTAGTTACACAACTGTTCTAAATCAAGAGATAAGAAGTCTTGATATACAGTCACTAGAACAGTTTCTAAAGTTACTCTATATTTTTACATCTGTATTATAAAAATAAGGTAAAATGTATCTTGACCTGCATGACAACTCTGACAAGATTCAGCAAATCCAAACGTCACATTGTTTAAAAATCACTATGTGCGCTTCACTGATTGTTAGTAGACAATACAACCAATAACATTCTTCAGCTAAGATTAATGTAAGATGAATATTCACAGATACAGTAGAGACTTAATATGGGAGAAGTACAAAAGTGGTAGGCTCTCCTACTTCAAGTTAGGAGCACATTTTTAGAAATACATATTTTAAACACAATGAAATTTACTAAAATTCAAAGACTGTAAAAAAAGTATAAAATATATCCCAACAAGCACCAGAGATACAGCTAACTGAAAAGAAATTTTACTTACTTAAGAAAGTATCTCTGTCCAGATGGTGTCTTAGCCATCTCCCAGCCTGGTGGCAAAGGTACATCATCAGGGATCTCAAATGAAGACTGGCGGAGATGTTGAGAAGATGGAGCTCCAGGTCCAGTCACTACTCCAGAGGGTGTAAGCGTCCCTGGAGAAACAGCTCCCAGCTGCAGTGATGCTGGAGAGGAATGAGCTCGGACATGCTGTGGGGTTAGGGCTCCTGCTGTCCCTGCATCAGTGCTAGCCTGCCAGGAGTGAAATTATTCCCATTAAAATTCTTATATTTCAGCAGAAATGCAGCTGTCAAATGACATTTCACTTTAAATGAACCTTTCAGGAGAAATTCTTAAGTCGGTCATTCTAAATTCTGCTTATTTTCCAGCTGATGCCATTCAAGAGAGCCTCCAAGTAGTCTGGTTAATTAGCATCACAAAAGCCCTAGTGTAAGTCAAGACCTATTACCACTAAGTATGTGCTAAGCGCCCTTAGTTTTACTTGGAAAACTACAACTCTTACTCCTTGGTGCATGGTTCAGAAAAAAACCTGCCCGCAGACAGCAGACCTCATACACTATAGTGGTTCATTACTGGACTGCACCCACTCACCACCATCACACCCGCTTTCTGCAGGAGGAGGTAATTTCCCACTCTTTTTGAAAGAGGGGTGTGGGGGTTCAAGTACACCCACACACAGACCCTCTGTAGGGTTTAAAAGATTATCCAAAGAGAAAAGCAATAGAGAAATGCCAACTGGCAGCAGCCAGGTCCAATGGAGGAAGACTCACGAATTCAACCATAAAGAAAACATATACGAAAATACTGAACACAGAATTTCCTAACAATCCACGCTTTCGAGGGTTTAAAGAGTCTGTCCATGCTTTATCCAAAGCAAAGCTTCAGGAAATGGTTGAACCAGTCAATCTGAAGTGATTCACAAAACCATTCGCTGGAGCCACCAGTTACAAGCACAAAGAATGTCCTTGCCAGCAGTAAATACAGATCCACCATGGAACAGAAAAGGCAGCTCTGAAGACCTGATTGAAGTAAAAATGGCTTTTAAAAATATATTTGCCAATTAACTGGTTTTATAGATACAGCAGAACAACATGGATACCCATAATGAAATGCATGTATCAGCCCTAGTCACACCTCTCTACACAAGGTATTGCACCATATGTGAGGCCCCACTTACACACTCTTATGGAGACTGACAATTATGCTTCTCTCCATCTGTATGCAAGCACACGTGAACTTCCACGTATTCAACTGGAAACGAATTAGTTTGAATTTACATTTAAAAAAAATACCGAGTAGCAAATCAACTGAATTTGTGGCATCTTGATTCCTGAGAATCAGGGGAAACTGCAGAAAATGAAAGACCTTTTCTTTAAAGAGAATGTTTTTGTGGCACAACTAAACAAAAAGGAAAGTGAAAATAGTCCACAGTGAAGCAAATGATTCTTTGGCTTCAAGTTTATATTTTAACAACCACCGAGTGGTACAAGGAACAGTGATACAACTAAATATGCATTGCAGATGAAGAGTAACATACACAAAGAAGATAAGGCTAAGCTTAAAAGTGCAAGCTGTAGGAACATCACAGACGTTAAGTGCATTTCAAACACGATAGCTATTTAACTGCAGTTACTGTATTTAACAAGACACAACACCAAGTGTTGGATGAATGTCTACCTATTCAGATTTGTACAAAATGGAACTGCGATAAGATTTGCTCAAGTTGGAAAAAGACTGTACATAAAATCCTTTTTCTTTGCTGGAATTCAGTATGTTATTAAAGGTCTGCAACTCAGAAGCTAGCAAAATTACAGAACCAACTCAGCTCCACTCCTTTCGATTTTCTTTTCAGTCTTGCTATATGAAGGCCAGACTGATTTTTCGAGTATTTGGAAAATGAATTAACTCCTAGGCTGGGAGAGAACGTGCCAAGGTTCAGCCTGGAATGAACTTCAGAAGTCAAGTTATAAATCTTTCAAAACAGAAGTTTAATAATGGAAATGTTGACAGACCCTTAACAACAAGGGTAGCAGGCAACAGTCCACACAGCGAGTTTCACTTTTACTGGCTACACAGATAAAGTGACAATAGCCAATAATAAAACCTATTTTATAGCTTAGCAACAAAGTTCATTACTTAATAACACTCGAGTAGGTAGGCACAGCCTCCTGCCAAAACACTGGTAACAGCGGCCTAAACGTTAACTTTCAGCCGTATTTACAGCAGCATTTAGGTCTTGGCACAAAACTCCCTCCGCTTGAAGACGAAACGCTCCCGGAGGCCGAGGGACGACCCTG
>NW_021940208.1:9651214-9907711 GCF_001715985.3 Manacus vitellinus | reverse complement strand
CGTGCTGCGGCTGTCCCCCGGCCCGAAACGGGGCTTCGGCCTGGGACACCCCCCCTCCGATCGGCCCCCTCCCGCGCTTTTTCCCGGTCCCGCAGAGCCTGCCCCGCAGTTACGCGCCGTGGGTCTGTGAAACGGGCTCATTAAAGGGACGGGACCTTTGGGGAAATACTTTTTATTAGATAAAACGGGTGAAGGGAGGGGGGCACTGCCAAGAAAACAGCGTCAAGAACTATAAATACAGGAAAACTTTTGTCACTAACTCCGTAGTAACATCTGAGTAAACGTGAAGCACTTCCGAGCCTGTAATCAAGGAGCACATCGTTCCTCGTCAGAAAAGTATGCAGAGAGTAAAACTGGGGTTCGTAACTAGTTAGCAAATACGCCTCCACCGAAACAGTGATACAGCGTATTCACGTGTCGCTTGCAGGGATCCACAATCAAGTAGGCAAAAGTCTGTTCGTGGCTTTTGCTTGAAGGGTAACATAGGCCATTAGCATCCTGCCAGGAAGTAAAAAAAAAAAAAAAAAACAAAGCAGTATTAGGGACAACATGGATACCCATGACAAAATTAAGAAAATCTGAATGAAACTGATAATTTGTTCCAATTGATAGTTTATTGCATAGCAAAACAGAACAAATACACCGTAGTTTATTGAAAACAGCATTATGTCTCCATGAGAATCCCAACGCTACAAAATGCACAGTAGTTCTAGCTGAATGTTTCAAATAACCTTGAGGTAAATGTAATATTAATATAAAATGTAAAAATAAACATGTAAGCATGTGTTTACACAATTATAAAAATTACAAATGATTAAATTTACAACAGCCCCATCATGTTTCCTGTGAAAGAGAAAAAAATCATAGACTCTATATTAACACATAAAACTGTTCCATCATTATAATTTTTTTTCATTTAACATTTGCTAATGCATCTGTTCAGGTTCAAATATCTGCATTTAAGCAAAACCCGCATTACAGCTCTTTTTAACAATTTAGGACTGTTATTGAAAACATTTTGTGTGCCAGTCCTCAGAAAGGGTTTGAAGGGAGTCTAGGCACCTAAGCTCCAAAATGCTCATTCTGAAAAAACACTTTCAGCTGACAATCAGCACAGGAACTGGGCTCTTCAGTTTAACATCCTACGTCTGCACATGTCAATAAAAGCTTCAGTGTTGACAGAGCAGCACAGTTTGACACATATTTCAAACCCAGTAGGGATCCAGAAGCTAGATGGGGGGATTTTTGAAGAGTTGATTTTTTTTATTCAGTCAACGTGGTAACTGAACATCTGAAAGATCAATAAATACGTAGGGACACCTCTTTTCTTTTAAAACATGTAACAGTTCCCTCCTGCTCCCCAACCCGTTTATGAAAGAGCTGAAGAGATGTAAGTTCTGTTCCACTTTTTTGCCTGAGGGAAATTGCTATATTGCATATATTGCCCATTTTGTCCAGGAAAATTTTAAACTCCCAGAGTATTCCAGATGAGGGTCACATGTCTCACATTCTTTTGTTCAAGCTGTCTTCCTTTGCATAAAATAATCCATCTCAGTGGTTAAGGTAGTCAGGTTAGAAGGAAAAGTTTTGGGTCCCTGTTTCTGCTCCAAGGACCATTTGTGAATTTTATCCATTAGCTGTTACTGGCACCTCATTTTCTCCTGCTATTTCAAGGAGGATGAACCCCCTACTAGATGTTCTGGTGTCTTCCTTTGGGGAATTATTCAAACTCCTGAACCTTAAATTAAGCTAAGCACCACCATAAAAGCACTGTTTAAGACAGGTAGAGATTTGATAATGTTTATTCACAGCATTTTCCAATGGTAGTCAAATGCCACAAGCTAAAAATAGTATTCTATTTTTAAGCCAACGCAGCATACAAGCTCTGTAGCTCCAATTGTAAGATGCCTAGCTCTCTTCAGGTGTTTTTTAGGGACACATATGTAACAAACTCTGGACTCTCATCTGCAAGTAAGGGGAGAAAGTTTTAAGATTTTACAGTGCTCATCACAATGCCTTTGGAGTTTGATCCAAAAATAACCTAAGCTCATGCACAGAAGTGAAGAAAAAAAAGTAAGAGAAGACCAACATGAAGATCTGATTGCTAGCTAAAATCTTTTCCCATTGCTACCAAGGATCCCACTCCTGCACTCCTTATGGAATCAACTGATGCCAGTTGACGTTTTGGCTGTTTAAAGGCAGTGTTAGCCCACTAAAAATTTTTTCAACAAGAACAAAAACTAATTAAGTTCTGGTGATAAGGCATTTCAAGAAACTCCAGAATATACCAAACTTGGTATGAGGAAAATAATAAATATAACTTAATTAAATGAAAAGGGTTTTAAAATTTATTTTAATTAGTAAAAGAGGTCATAAAAACCCTAAAATACTAGAGCACAAAGACTCTGAAATTTACATTCATGCATGTACACAAATTAAGAACCATACCAATTCCATCTGCAGTGTGGACTTTGGTTCAGACATCCAGGGGGTGTAATGATTGATTTATTGATGTACTGTATTTTTTCTTTGTAGCAACACAGATAATCAGCTGATGATTTAAGAATACATATGCACAGCATAATACAGAAATAAAAATACTGCTGAACATTCTCAAAACTGCATAATTTAATCAAGTTTTTTTAAAAAATACTTCTTGAATAAATTCTGCATTATGCTGATTTCTAACACTGCCACAGTTTGGGTTCAGGTAAAGAAAGTTCAAAAATATCCAGTGAGCATCCCAATACTTTAGCTGTAACAGTGTTTCATTATATGCAAAACCTCAAAATTTTCAAGGGTATTTGGAGTTCAAGAGAGTACTTTGTCACAAGATCTAAAATTATTTCTCTTGTGGTGCCCAGGTCTATGTCTATCAGGTTTTGATGCTAAACATCACAGCTGCTAATCACAGCTCTACAGACATTTATAACTACACCTTAATACCTTGAACTATTTACATCTCTAATAGTGTGCTTTTTTAGATATTGTTTCCAAAACAAGGGCTTCTTAGCCACATCTTAAAAACCAAACAAAGAGGAAGGGACGGTGTCCGCATGGTGTTATGTAAAGTTCTTAATTCCTCATTCCATTTATATTAGTGCAAATACACATGTATATTTATTTGTTCATTTGTTAATCCATCTTGCAAAAATGTGTGTTCTTCTAACTTCTTGTCTGCAGAAGTCACTTTTACCAGAACAGCTTTTTAAAAGTTATTTATTTATTTATTTATATCAGGCTAAGAGGATAAGTCCCCTTCTTCCAGATACAAAACAAGAAAACATGGCTTAAAAACTGTCAGTTCAGCATAAGGATTGTAATAACACACTCTACAGTTACTTAGCAAATGAACTCAAACTAAATCTACTGCAGAAATGTAGTTATCTCCTTGAGAGAAACTTTTCATCACAAGCATAAGACATTTGTGCTCCAGTAAGTGTCCTTCCTGTAAGTGCTGACTTGAATAGTTTTGATCCACACAGCCATGAAACAGTCTAGACATACTGTTTAAGCCTTTCTGTATTCCAAGAGAAAATTCTTCAGGATGTTCTTTAATACAAACCATAATTTCAGAATTCTTCACCTCACAAATTTTCAGAATGCACAGCAATGCCCAATTTTCCTCCAAGGCTACAAAGAGGATAGCCTGCTCTGCATTTACACTGGATTTTCTTCTGTCCATACACATTTTTGTTTACAAAAAGTTTCTTTTTTTTCTTCCCTAGTGGTATTTAATGTATGTCTAAGACAGTTAGGGGAACTCTTTAATGTCACCCATCTACCTAAACATAGAAATCTGCAAAGTTCACATCAATGCACTTGATTCAGAGGTGGGTAAAAACCAGTAATAACAGAAGAACATTAAGTTATCAGGGGTTTGATTTTTTATTTTATTTTTATTACAGTCTGCAACCTAGTAGAAAGATAAATTTTAATACACCCAAAAAGTGTTTATTTTCGAAAGTCTTTATGAATCACATATAGTACTTAAAGGTGATGATCCACAGATGAACAACTGGGTTATTGGCAACCTACAGGGAAGTTTGTGCAGTCTGAAATGACATCAGTTACTGCTGTTGAAAGGGGGTCCATTATCCGACATTTAATTATTACATATTCTGGTTACTCAAGAAGAATTTGAAGTAGTTAATTCTACTGTAACAGATAACAGATATGCTGAAACTGATAAACGTGCAGCCAGTTCTCAAACTTATCTTGATGGTAAATATATGATTTTGCAAGGGAAACAAAGAGGAATGAGACTTGACAAGGGAGGGTAAAAGAGGTTAGCAGTCATGTCCAGCCTTTTTGTATACTACACTTCCTTGCAGTCTCTAGAGAAACAGATGCAATGCAAGCTATTCAGAAAGCTCTAGCAACATTTCTGAAAACAGAATATATGAAGTCAAGAGTGCATTCTTTATCCTTACTGCTATCTCAAGTTTTATTATTATCTAAGCCCAGAATTACTCAGATCTTTTTTTTTTCCATAAACTAGTTTCTGGATGACTATTATGACTTCAAATGTAATCCAGTAAGCCTATTTTTAGTGAGCTACCAAACAAAACTTTAGTTAGTAGTTACTGATGAAGAATTAGTGTAGAGGAAGAGAAAGCAGGATGAGATCAGGGAGAGAGTTCATGAATAAAAAAATTACAACTATGGGAAAATAACCCATTACAATGGAATATTATGTTTTCTTTGTCTTAATTTCAATTCATTATTTTCATGCTGTGCATGCAACTTCCAGTAAAATCCTGTATCAAAACATTATTAATACTTACATATGCAGACACTCTGAAGACTGTAGAAATAATACGTATTTCTTTTGTTTCAGGATTCTTTTGAACACTGAAATACAGGGGAATAATATGTACTTACTATACACTGTAAGTAATGATGATTAGAATCTTTCATTTATTAAATACATTTTAAACACTGCGTCCTCACTCAAATTTTATGAAGGTCAAACTCAGTTAAAATCAACTTATGTCACACTGACCATGGAAAGGTATGTGGCCATTGCTAGATAATGTGGCTATTATGACATTTTACTGAAAAATATTGAGTATATCTAGTCTGAAACTGACTTGGTTTTAGACATAGAATCACAGAATCACAGAATATCCCATGTTGGAAGGGACCCACAGGGATCATTGAGTCCAACTCTTAACCCTGCACAGGACCATCCCCAAGAGTCACACCATGTGACTGAGAGTATCGTCCAAATATTTCTTGAACTCTGTCATGCTTGGGGCTGTGACTACTTCCCTGGGGAGCCTGTTCCAGTGCCTAAGCATCCTCTGGGTGAAGAACCTTTTTCTAATATTACAACCTAAACCTCCCCTGAGACAACTTCAGGCCATTCCCTTGGGTCCTGTCACTGGCCACCACAGAGATGAGATCAGTGCCTGCCCTTCCTCTTCCCCTCATGAGGAAGTTGTAGACTGCGATGAGGTCTCCCCTCAGTCTCTTCTCCAGGCTGAACAGACCAAGTGACCTCAGCTGCTCCTCATACGGCTTCCCCTCAAGGTCCTTCACCATCTTTGTTGCCCTCCTTTGGACACTCTCTAAGAGCTTAATATCTTTCTTATATTGTGGTGCCCAAAACTGCACACAATATGAGTGAGGCCAGTGCAGAGCAGAGAGGGACAATCCCCTCCCTCGACCGGCTGGTGATGCTTTGCCTCATGCCCCCCCAGGACACGCTTGGCCCTCCTGGCTGCCAGGGCACTGCTGACTCATATTCAACTTGCCATCGACCAGGACCCCAGATCCCTTTCTGTGGCACTGCTTTCCAGCATCTCATTCCCCAGTCTGTATGTACATACAGGGTTGGCCTGTCTCAGGTGCAAAATCCAGCACTTTCCCTTGTTGAACTTCATATGGTTGGTGATTGCCCAGTCCTCTAATTTGTCAAGGTTGCTCTGCAGGGCCTCCCTGACTTTGAGGGAGTCAACACCTCCTTTGAATTTTGTGTCATCTGCAAACTTGCTTAGCATCCCTTCCAGTCTTGCTTCCAAGTCATTTATGAATGACTTTTGTGTTGAAGAACACAAAATGCAGCTCTGTGGAACCCCACTACTTTTCACAGTTTTCAGCTAATAAATCACAGCAATATTACCCAGATGCTGATGACTCCAGTATAGTTTGCATTTTGATAGCTATGAAAAATTATGCAGCTAAATATTTTGTAAAAATCTTTTCACATATTCTTTGAGATAAGAAACCTGCAAAGTGAAATGCATCTTAGTACAGACCACAAGAAATAGCAGCAGTACTGGTGAAGAAATGCAGTCTTTAGCTCATTTTTAACTAGTAGGTATAGTTTATGATAATTTTTCTTCCTTTGGAATTTTGTATACATAGGCAGCTATGCAATTTAGGATGGGATTAGTTCCGAATTTTTATATTTCTAGTCTGTGTTATGAAGACTGCTATTTCTTTCATCATGTTTACAAAAAACACTGAGATATCATTGCGAAGAATCCAGGCATCTCAACATATTTTCAATTTAAGTATTTTTAATTTGTTATTTTTCCTCAGCTCTGCTTTAAGTGATGTTTACATTTCTTCAGAAATTAGATCATGTAACTGTTATTAATTTATCTAATTTTGGAGGTTCCTATTTACATTAACTCACTATGGAATAGCTGAGGCTTATAACTTCCATACTTACACACTTCCAAGAAATGCATACCTCAATACCTGCCTTGCCACAAACAGATTCCATCCCTGGGAAAGGTCCCAATATAGACAAGTTACTAGAATGTATGTTAAACACAGGCCAGTGAACTCACCACACCAGGTCCAAGCTGTGACAGCAGTCCCCTATTACCAGTGCTTCAGCAAAGCTTTTTTTTATAAGAGCAAGTGAACCCCAAATCAACCAACATCACCTTTGTTGATTCAATCTCTCCAGCCAATAAAAAAATTGACTCTGCAATCAACTGACTGCCTGTGGAGTCCTTTGTCATGTTTGAACCCACACTGTGAAGATCATCTTCCTTGGGGGGAGTCGAGGCTTTCTCAGAACTTTTTGTTACATCTGATATGTTGATATACTCAACAGTGGATTGAAAAGCATTGCTGAAATTGGTACTGACCCCAGCTGTCTGCCTTCCCAGCCCTTCAGAGATGACTGTCCCTCGCAGGGACAGCTCAGCTTCTGAACCACTGCAGTTTACAGACCAGCATATTAAGACAAACTAACATAGATGTCAGTTTATGCTAACATACTAGGTTGGAAACTACAGCATTTCAGAAACTGTTTAACCATCTCTGTGCAAAGAGTGACAACTTTCAGAAGAAGATATAGAGAGTTAGTGTGGTTATCGCTTTCTACCATATATTACCACCCCCAAAAGCTACAGTTCTAAGTTACTCTGTCTTCAGATTCTTCTCTGAAAATAAGGCTACCACTTTCTGGTTTCATATATGTAGGATATCAAAGTAAGAGGTGACAAAGAATAAGTTTTTCTATTTATTCCACTGCCTTGAGAAATTTTCCCCTTGTGGTTAGCTTCCTGTAAGTAATTTTTCAGAATGAGTGTTTATTTCTAGCACTTTGGTTATTTTTTTAAGGCAAAAAATTGTGTCTGTGAAAATCAGATAGATTCTTCATTTGTTGACTTGAAAGAAACCAGGACATTGCCTTTAATGAGTGTGTTTGCCCCATTTCTTTTTTTTTTCCCTAAAAGGTTTTAGAAAAAACCATGTTGTCTTCTTGAAGAGGACAGTATTAATAGCCCCATGTTCTTCCAAATTGTTAACGTCTAAACTATTCATTGAATATGGTAGTTCATCACTTTAATGTGCATCTATTCTATTTTTATGAAGAGCAAACATCTTCATCTCAATACACTTTGGGATTTATTAATACCCTAACCTTACCAGCAGTATTTTATTAGGCTCTCCAAATAACAAAAGAACAACTTAATGCCTTCAAATACATTCATTCATTATGGGGGAAAGGGCATGGAGATGGAGATGAAGCAAGGAGAAGAAAACACTGACTACAAGATACCACAGCAGCTGTCACCATCGACAGACACTGTCAGAAAAATCTGGGGTTAAGTAGAGAAGGCAAGATTTATCAACAAAGATTCATGGACTTTATTTTAATTAACAAATTTTTGTTGTGTAAGTATATTCTTTAACCAAATCAAAATACTACAAGAAATTTTGAATCATTTAGGTTACACAGGATATGACAGTAAACACTAGAATTTTGGATGGATTCAACTGGTCACAGACTATTTATGAATGGATTAGTAACAGACTACAAGTTGTGCATTAATTCATTAGTAAGAAAATATCACTTTTTTGCAAACAAGAAAATATCTGCCATTTAATAATTGTATCTGGAAGTCCCTAGCTGTGCTTGTAAAATATCTAGATCTCCTAATTTCAAAAAGATTATTGCATTTTCTCATAATAAAGCTATACACATGGAAATGCTTTAATAAAACAAAATCTCAAACCTTTTGATACTATTTCGAATGCCAGTGCCTTGGAGTTAGAACTTAGGAAAGGCCAGAAAAAACTGTTGTAATAAAGATAAGTAAGGAAAAGCTCATAGGCCTGCTGCTCCTAGCAGTAAAGACACTTTTGTGTAACTCTTCATGCCAAGGCTCTTTTCCATAAGGAATACTGTTACAGGACTGAACAGTGGTAGTTTATACCTCTATAAGCTTATTGTTATTGGTCTGAGTTCATCTGTGGCAGCTAATTTTTCAATGCACATCACCTAGCAGCTAACAATTATTTTAGTATCCATTTGTTTTTTACCAAGCCTTCTTAGCCTTCAAATATAAAAATTCAAAATTAAACCTTAAGGAGAATACAGTTTACAGAATTTTTAATACCACAAAAGGTTTTTAATATCACTTTAAAACAGTAGAAAGTATCCAATGCGACCATAATCTAAGATGAAAAGAAACCAGACAGAGGATAGCAGTCTAAAAAAGAATTTAAAGGACAGTTAGTATTCAACAGGAATTTGAAGGTGAACTCTTTGGGAAACAGAATTTAAGCAATTACTACTGTCATTAGCAGTTGTTTACTGAAAATAAAAGGCTATGAGCAGGTAGTTTTCATTGCATTATTTTCTGGTGAATTTGTACAAAAATGAAGTAACACAGGCCTAGCATGGACTAGAAATTAGAAATTAAGTCAAGACTGTCATTAGTGGTCATCTTCACAGCCTTTCAGTGGCTTTTTCTCTCTTAAGATGGTGGAAATAAAACAGCAGCATCATTTTGGTAACCTGGGGACAGGGAGAAATAAGACCAAAAAAAAAGACAACCATGATTGTGAAGGGGGAGGGAAGGTCTGAAATGTCAAAATCAAAAACTTCTCTCATGGTAGTGACAGAGAACTTAATATCAAAGGACAAAGAAAAAAGATTTAGTTAAATTTTAAATTTCTTTTTCAACTGGTATTGAGTGTTAACACCAGCTCCTCTGGCAGTGAGAAACCAGCAGACATTTATAGGCACAGAAATGGAGAGGCACATGGTAGATAAATACTGAAGATCAGTCATCTCACATGAACTGAGTAGATGTATTTCAAAACTTCAGAGGATAGAAAGCAATCTGCCAACTGAGGAAAAAAAAAAGACAAAAAGAAACAGCAGAGGAATGGATCTTGAAATATTTTCTCCTAATATTGTATAAAGGACAGAAGTAGCACACAAGAGGAAAATCACAGAAATATATAAAGGGTCAATAGGTTGAGGATACAGAAAAAGTAAACCTTGAAAGCAGGATGAAACTGTGGGAAGATCTTGGCAGATGCTTTTTTTTGTTTTAAGTAACAAGACCTACTTGATATCCTTATCAAATTTTACAGCATAAAAAGGAAAAAGAATGGGAAGATGTTTAAGGAGATAGGAAGGTAAAGAAAATGAGTGGCTTAGAACAGAACTTGAACATGTTTAGGATAAAACAACTCAACAGCAAAGGGAAGCAGTAAAGGGAAAGAACTGATTGGATTTGCACTTTGTCCTAGATCAGTTGAACAACACAAGAGCAGAAACAGCTGCAGGCAATGCAGAGTCAACTAAGGCCCAGGATTAAAGTAACAAGCAGCTTGATTCAAGTGCAGAGTGAGCAATTTAAAAGAAAAGGGAGGGTAGTGTTGAAGCACTCATGGATGCTTTTTCTGTCACATCCAGTACTTCTGAAGAAACCACTTGATTTCCATCTATATATGATATGAAAATACAAAAACTAATCAGACTAATAAAAAATTTAGTAATATCTTTGACAATCTCTATATTCCCATTGCTTAACTAGGAATGAGTCTGCATAACCTATAACTACATTCTGTATCCCACTAACCAGGGAATAAGAAGTTTTGTCCATCGGAGAAGTCAGCATATGGATATATCGAAACAAAATTAACTTTTTATTCTGAATTTGAATGTCTGAACAACCACCCTTAGTTTCAAGGAAAAGAAACCCTCACGTAAAACTCCAAACAATTCCATACACCAGACCTGGCAAAAAATATATGTTAGTCCACTGTGTCATGTTAACAGCCAGATTCTATCACCCTTAGCATTACACTGTGAGAAGTGTATTTGCTGAATTAGGAAGGCCAAAATGCAAGTGAATTACAAAAAAATTTAAAAAAAAAATCAGCAGGAATAAAATATATACAGAAATAAAATTTTCAACTAATTATTTCAATTTCTAAATTCTAAATCAAAAGCAGTCCAATGGAAAGTAGTGTAAAACTAAACAGCCAAGACTTAATTGTTGATATTTTATCAATGACAGTGGGAATACAATCTGTTTCCAGTACCATGCCATGTTTTCAATAGATGATTGCAAAAAAAAAGTATCTTTAAAATGGTAGCGAATTATCAACCATCTATGTCCATAAATGTTATATAAAAAGAGTTTTTATGTGGGACAGATGTGATTAAAATTGCATATATTTTGCACTGAACTAATACTGTTGTTACATGGTATTTTGATGGTCGAAGCCAAACAAGCTTACAGGTGGATTAAATAACAGCTCCATTTTTGAAGCAGCAGTGCACAATAAATTTACACAAATCGACACAAAGTATCTATGCACAGTACATACATACACGGTTGTATAAAACAGAATAACACTTACCTCACCAAGTCTTTATAAAAAGCTTTTGTAGTTTCTAAGTATGGGTCAACTACATCTTCGAACTGGCAAAGAGTTCCTCCGATGCAAAAATGCTTAAAAAGACAGAAGAGAAATTCCTCACGATCCAATTGACTGAATAAGTCATAATGGTCAGAATCCTCCAGAAGCAAGACCTTGTAGAACAAGAAAAAAAACAAGGAAGTCAAATTGATAAAAATTGCTTATTTGAGATTCAGTTTATAAACAATGCAACTACTTTGCTGTATGGCACACAGAAATTATGCCCATATAAAATATAGGAACTAGGGATGGAAATACATATTTCTCTATAAATCCTTCTTCCAGTGATGCAATTATGTTCAAAATTCTTACATAAAATATAAACCAGAATCACTGTCAGATTTGTGCCCAAAAGCCATAAGGGAATATTTTTCACGTTTTGTTGTTTCACTGATTAATTATTTGTCATGCTAGTGAAACGATCAATAATCTGAAAACAATCTAACTATATTTGGGGTGTGAACCACTGCCAAACCACTGGCAAGGTTTTGGTAACTTTGCCAACACTTGCATTTTCACTCTTAGATTGACACAGTTATTTCATATTTGTAAAAGAATCCTAGGATCTCCCAGAGGAGATCACTTAAACTCACATCATGCTTTACTGCAGACTCCAGTGAGCCTTAATCTGTAGGCTGGATTAACCAGACATGCTCTCCAGCTGTCTCTATGTGTCTCACCTGCCTTTTGCTGAGATATTATGTGAACACAGAGAACTTGCTAAATTAGTCCCAACACTGCACACTGTAAATGTGGAAAGGACAATCCCAATGGCTACAAGACATTTGAGTCATGTCAGCCAAACTGCAGATGCCAGCCCAGGCAAACTGGTCAAAGCTAGACATGAGCCTACTACTCTCTGGCCCTCTTTATAACACAGCCTGAGTAAAAAGGGGTCAGGGCAACAACTGTTCTGGATGGCCACTTCACATATATCCCAACCCCCTTCTTGGCTGAAGCAAGAGAAGACAAGGCAGGTAGGAAAGAAACATGGAGCCTTGCAGCTGAGGGCCACCCTCTGACACCAGGAGACAGTTTGGTGCCCCCTACAGTCTTCTGTCTTAGAGCCCTGGCTAATTTAATTTGAAGTTTTGATGTCATTCCTGGAAGATTTTTACTCTTATTCTTTCTGCTGTCTTACCACGAGTAGGAATCCCATTTGTTTCAAACCAATGTGAAAACCTCAATTTGCAAATGCTGACACACACATCCCTTCCATGGGAAGGAAAATGGGAAGACATTGAAACCCCAACAATTTCTAATTTTAAATGTTGCCTCTAACTTTCCTACATACAATATACTTAATTTTCAGAAAATATTTCACATGTACCCAGCTTATAAATAAATACATAGTATTTTGAACTGCTAGGCTACAAACCACATCTGAAATTTAAACATGAGCTTGAGTTCTCACCTTTTCCCAGAACTTTACAAGACAGACCAGTATTTCAGGCCACATCCTGTAACCAGTGTCACTGGTTCAAATACACTGCCTTCAAAGGATTTGCCAAGTGCAAATGAGTGCAACTCTATAATTATTAAGTACTTATGCTGATTATATATACAAGGAAGAGCAAAATCCAGTTCTCCCACACTATGCTTTGCTAATGCTAAACAAACTAAAGTTTAAAAAATTGGTTTAGCTTAGTTTATGAAGTCAAAAGAAACACAATAAAGACATACATTGATTAAGAAGGTGCCAATGCTAGATTCTTTTCCAGAATAATCTGCTTTCTGACCCCTCCACTACAGTATAACAAAGTTTTTACATTGCAGGCCTGTTCAGGAGTTATACTTAGTCCCCTTCCAGTGTTACACTGAAAAATAATTTCCTTTTTCATAGTTTCCTCTTCATTTTAGTGAAAATTTATGAAGATGACTTTCTTTAAATGTCTTCACATATGATATGGTCAACACCCCTGGCCAAGAATGCTTCAGGATGTAGCTATCAAATACATTCAATTTCATCAACTACCTGGAAGGCTGGGTGAACCTACAGCTCTGAATATCAGAGAACCTTTCCTTTGGCACCCCTTGTTTCCCCCTCCTAAGCAAATGAATATCTACATTTCCCCACATACACCCAAGGACTGACTACTTGAGACACAGGTGGGCAGGTTTTCCCTTTTTCTCCCAAATAAGAAGGAAAGAGGGCCCACCTGGAAAACAGTCCCTGCTTTCACACATTTAGGCAATGTACTGCCTCAATTGTTTCTAAAACATGGCTATCAATGTGTCCTTATGGTACCTAACAGAGTATGAAAAACTATAATAAATTATTCATTACTATACTGACCTTCCTTAATTCATCAGAGATAAGAATATCATCATAATAGTCATCGTAACATTTCACAATATCTCCAGTTTCTCTAACAACTCCTTCACAGTACAGCCGATCAAAAAATGACATGGAAATCTGTGTGCAAGGTACCACTGTAGCTTCAATTTTTGTCACTTTAGAACCTGGAATATATAGGAAGCTGGTTGCATGTTTCATATGCTTTAAAAAAACACAGATTACATAAGTATGACTCAATCACACAGACCCTCAAAAAAGCCAAAGAAAGGTAAGAAAAAAACAAGTGTAAAGAAAACATTAAATTCATCTGCATGCCACCTTCCATTAAGGCTCATGTGTTTGCTCCCTCTGTCGGTAAATACTATCAACCGAAACTAGGAGTAGATGGAACACTGTGAACTCAACATCATGTTAGATCACACCCTTAGAAAAATCATATTCCACAGCTTAACCCTTAAAGAATCTAAGGACAGCTGCCAAATTTGGCATGATGAAGTACAAAAGTCAACAGCTGCTAACAGCACCCCACAATGTAAAAACCAAAATGAACACAACCCCAACAAATTTTTTCTTTATTAAGTATTATATCTGAACTTTTTGAAAAGCTTTATTAACCAGCTATTTCAGAAAATGAAAAAGGTACTCTCAACATTTCCCGTATGAATCTGAAGTATTATCTCTGTAATCACTAAATGCAGGGTATATTTTTCTATATTTTTTTCCCCTCTGCTTGCAAGTCATCCAAGGCCAGTCCTGTTGCTCATAGACATCTGAACCATTTGAGAGCCCTATAGTATTTTCCTTAATGAGGTATCAGTCTAGAAGGGCACATCTCTATATACAGTGTTACATCTACAAATCTTTATGCATGGTGTTGGATAACTTATGGCACCTTAAATAGCATTAGACCCCATGTTTGAGAAGCTTTGGACTCAGTCCAAGTTCTGTGTGCTCTCTACAGTCCAAGTGTTCAGAACATATTCTCTATCCATCTTGTAAGTCCACCTGAACACCCTCATTGGAGACTGGTCAACAACATCACAGTATCAAAAGGCTTTTTACCATACAATTAAAGATAAAATTCAGTTGTGACCTGACAAACTGACCTAAAGGATCACTAAGGACTACTATTTGGGAAATGTCCAGATTTCCCTCTAGATGACAGTATTTCAGGAAAAGAAACATGCCAAAAAGGGGTGTATGAACCAGGATGTTTCCAAGAGCATTGGAAACCATTTCATTTCGACCCTCATCTTTGCAAGCATAGCATAACCTAAAATTTCTCTTGCCCACACAGTTCCAGAAAGCCCTTGGGATTTCTGCCATATACTTACATGGAGACTATTTATTCATAGGTTAAGTAGGACTGGCATTTTAATATCTAAACCCAGGTAAACTGTACCACCTACCTGATCAACACTAGGAAAAAAAATTAAAGAGAAGTTACAAGTTGATGGCTTGAAAATGCACCTACTTAAGCTAAAATACTGACATGAAATTTTATAATTATTTTACCAGACCAATGTTATGTAAAGAAAATCAGCTATAGACATTTAATTGCTTGGCTTCACGTCTACAGATTATGAAAAAGAGTACCTTTTATTAAAGAAAAAAAGTTTAGGACATTCTCCTACCTGTCCACGTAGTGACTATCAAACAATAATGAAATTATGTAACCAAAAACACAAGTCAGAAAAAAAACATTAATTACAGCCTCACAACCTAAGAAAACAACAAAACTGATTTATATTTACTTATTCATCCTTCCTCCCACCCCTCCACTTCCAGCTTCCTCTAACTTTTAATTATCCAGCTTCCTTTCACAGGGATAGAATTTTTATTTTATAAGGGATTTAATATGAGCCAAATCAGCCCTTAACAGGCTGATTTTGTAAATACCTATGAATTAAAAACTGAGTCAACTAATAAAAATCAGATGTTAAATGACCTGAGAAAAATGAAAAATCTTACATTTTCCCAGTTATTGAGCTAAAAGTATAAGAAATTGAGCTATTTATAGGCCTCGAATTGTAAGGATTTTTCTGAAAAAAGATTTTATGAAAACTTTGATCAGGTAAAAAAAATCCAGAGCTTTGTAATCTATTCAGTAATTCAGAAAACTGAACTATAAATGGAAAAGTTTAAATACACTGGAAGCTCCTAGTCTCCATTTGAGAGGTGAGATTTGAAATTGGAGATTCCAAATTTCCTAGAAAAGAGTGACTAGTTTTAATAATGCTGTAAAAGTGAGAAATAAAATAGGAAGAAGAAATGCCTTGACAACTCTGCAAGTGGAAAACAAAGAGCTGAGAAGTCCTGAAGTCGTTAAAGCTTCTTATAACAGCCAGCTCTGAAGTATCTATAAAGTGTTGCCAATATAATTTTAAATGAACATGCTGCATATCTAGTAGGGGGCAGACAAACCCTGGACTAGGTATATTTAGAATTCCTTCAAAATCTAAGACAGGTTTTTACGTCAGAAAAACATCTTGCAATTTACTATTTACAAAACAGGTTATATATACTGCAAGTTCAGCGCTTAGAATTAAAAATAGGCTATTTCAAAAGTAAAAAGTGCAGGTTGATGATTTATAGGTTCAAATGACATCTACATTTTGTTGGCAAGTTATAACCTATAACTGTAGTCTAAAATATTGCTGATTTAAGATTATAATTCAGATTTTAAAATGCCATTCCAAAGACAGAAATCGTTGAAGCTTCAAGTACATATGGGAACTCAAGAATCTTTTTTCAGGCAAATACTGAATTTTTATTTACACAAAAAGAGCATAACCCTACCCCTTTGAAGATAAGTTTTCAAGTGTTAATTGAGCTTAAGCAGATACAGTCCTGCCTCCCCAAGACTGCTGACAGGTGCAAGGCCAGCAATGCGTCCAAGGAAAAACTACTATTTAGTTCTCACTGCAGCTATTTCAAACACACAAGACTCAAGACATAAATTGGTATGCATCAAATTTGTTCCTTTAGCTGCTTCTATTTTTGAAATATCAGAGTAACCCATGAAGAGGTGGCTTAAAGCACATGTCAGAACTATCAGGTACTGTGCCATGCAGCCAGGAGGAGGGGAAAAATATCCCTACTACAAGAGGCAAAAAGTGTGGTGTGAGAATAGGATAGTAAGTATCTTTCTGATCAGATCAAGCAGACTAGAGAACGTCCTTGTGTGTAATTTACCTAAAATGTTTCATTTCGAGCAATGTTAAAGCTGGAGTCCTCGAGACAATGTATAATTATGGATTCTACCAGGAAAAAATACATTCTTAGTGAAAAGGTGCAAGGGGACTACATCCTCAAAAAAGACGAAGTTATTATGAAAACAAACACTACTGTTATATTGATGATTTATATAATGCTGACATCTTTCTGTGGGTCCATAAATACTTGCTGCTCAAGCTCATGGAGGAGAGGAGAAGGGAAGTTTCTAAGGATCTATCTAGACTTGACTTATATTATGCATCCAAACTATTTCCCCTCTGAAAAAAAACCCTAACATTTTTGTTTGCAAGAGAATAAATACAGTATCTGAATCAACCTAGATTATGTAATTTTTCCTCAGATATTCTAAAAAGTAAAATAAGCCCATTTCCAGCATTTTTTTAGGAACAGGAATGTGTTTTTAAAAGAGTTACTCCACAGTGATAAGTAAATGATAAATCTGCATTAATATATCAGCATGTCTGAAGAAGAAAATACTAGAAGATGATTTTTACCTCCTCCCACTCACAGTAAATTCTTACTATATTTTCAAAAAATGCACATGAAGACTAAGTATAGAAAAATGAGCCAACATTCCTCACCAAAAATAGGCAAAGAATGGGAAGATGAAATTTTAAGAGCAAATGGGGTATACCAGCTGTTCAGGATTTAGAAAGGGAACCCTTCCAGTCCTTAGAACAAAATGCACTACTTCTGTGCAGAGGAAGACTGAGCAGAATTGGGAGTTAAGCTGAGATACTTGGCAAGTGACCCTCCACTCTTAACATAAGGTATGTAACCTACTGACCTTCACTGCAGGGACTGGCAAGTCGTAGGCTAGACAGATAGCCTAAAAAAATTCTTGCCTAAAGCAGGAAAAGGTTTACCCAACAGTTTGAAATATATCTATTTTTTTTCTGCTTGCCAGAGTGAGAAAGAGGTACCTGAAGGGGTACTTGAGATATTTTTTGCATCTTTTTATTTCAATTGTTTTAACAGTTGGATGTAGTGTTTGGAAAATGGATTTTAACTGAACAAAAGGGTGGCAATGTCTAGTGTCATTGTATATAGTGGGAAAAATCTATGCCAATTTCAGAGAGCTGAAATGGAAAAGTTAGAAAATTCCCAAAGCTCCATTAAATATTTACACACAGTAAAGTATTTGCAGACAAACCAAAAGAAATTAGGACTTCCCACTACCCCCTTTTAAAATATTCTTATTATGGAAAACCGCTTCGGCAATACCAGAGATCACATTATGCACAAAATCTCACTACATTATCACATGCAATTGCTGTGAAATTTTATGTGTTATTTACACAATGAGAAACACATTTCACAGTGGTGCCATAAATTTGCTATTTGATTTTAGCCTTTCTGCTTTAGTGTCTCATCTATATCTATAGATGTAACTGAGTGTTTTAAGTAGTTTCTGATATGGCAACAAACTAGAAGTCAACCTCATGGCATGATTGCACCTGGAGCAACCTATGACATGGGGCTCTTCTGCGCCTTGATCACCTCTGTTGTGCAGACAGCAGATTTACACGAGCTCGGAGGTGTGCTCTACCTAATCTGCTCCTCTCTCAACTTTAATTTGTAACAGAGCAATACTCTCAGATCTGTCCAGTAAGGTTGTTGCATCTATAGAAGAATGCCTTTCTCCAAACATTATCTGAATAATTAATGCAGTTGATTTTGTCTGGATACGTGGTCAGGTCAACCAGATGTCACAGACCATTCAGAAACAGTTCTAGGTGCTTGGTTTATGAATGATGCAGGGATCGAGGGAAAAAAAAGAGTAAAATGTGACAATTTAGTAACAGACAAGACAACAATCTTTTCTTTTAGTAAAAAAGTCATTCTTTAAGGTATTTGAACCAGGTGAGAATACACATATATGAACTGTCGTTATTAGAAAATGGCAAATTAGAGCAAAATAGTTACAACACAGACTTTTTTAGTTAAGACTAATTTATTCTAAATTTACCCAATGTAGTCCACTGTCCTGAAGCTGACAGCAACTTTAAACTGGAGTTCACGTTTTGATCATTAAAAAATGCCTATAATATTCAAATAAGAGAATACCAGTTAATGAAATGAAACATAAAATCATCATTTATAATGGCTTGAATATTTTCAAAGCAAATTATAAGGCTCCAATTCCAACAGTAGATTCTGTATGATCTTTCAGTTTGGATGCCACCAAATCCATGCTTTTGTAACTTTGTGTAGGCAGTGTCTTTTATACATTCAAGATATCTTCAGGTGCACGTTTATATATGCATTAAAGTTTTACAGTAAAGCACTTTTAGTCCAGGAATACACAAAAAAGCTGTATGAAATTCTCGAGGTACAGAAAAGTGAGGAAGAGATGAGACAGTTCTACCTCTTTATGCAATGTCGTTGAAGTGAAAAATTAAATGCTAAGTAGGATTTTAAAATTTGCACTTTTCAAACAAATTCAAAGCTTGGAGAAGTGTAGAGACACAAAAATTATTAAACAGATCTATAAGTTATTGATAGTGTGGAGAAGATGTTCCACATTAAGATTTGAAGTATTCAATCTTATTATCACTTAAGAAAGGAGACATGCATAGAAATGTTGGTAGCTGGCAAGTTTAAATGATAGATAAGGCAACTGAGAAAACCACACTTACATACATGTATACAAGCAGTGGGAATAATCATTGAAGAAGCTGCTATGAAAATGATGGATTTTTCAGTCTCTGCATCACCAAATCTCTTTACCACCCCTCTGGGATACAGAGAGATCAGACAGTATAATGTAATGGTCCTTTTTCCCCCCAATTACTTCACAGCTATTCAGATTTCATCCATTCATAGTGATATCTTTACATTTTTAATTCAAAAGATTCAAGCATTGAGAAGGCAAATGCGTATTTTGAAAACTTCAATAATTTGAGGTTCAATAAATTGAAACTGTTATCAGTGGGAGATGAAATATTGGTGCATTTCTGTGTGAATTTCTTTAAAATACAAAGAGGCTAAATTCTTTATCCAGGATAACAATATAAAGTAGACGTATAATAAATTAAAACCACAAGTGCTTTTGAGTTTTTTTTTCTGTCTGCAAATAGATACACAGATTTGATTTTGCAGACAAGAGAAGTGAAGGACACAAAATCAGTATGAGACTTGAGTCTCAAAAAAGCTAAAAGTTCAAACTTCCAGTATAAAGCAATGGTACCCATTAATTTTGAAAAAATTATATCTCCAGATATGTGGTGCACATGCACATCTAATTGCCCAGTGTAGTTACTGTGACAAAGCCATAGCAGCTGAGAGCAAGGGTACCACCTGTGTGTATACTGTTTAAAGTCTCACCCTGGGTGGACTTCCCAATATTAAATGCTGTGGCCAAGATCAGCTCCAGTTCAGATTTCCATTCCTGGGAAACCTGAATGACTAAATTGTTCCCTCTTGTAGCAGAGTAACACTAGTACAGACTAAAATATTTTTACTGGACAATACAGTTAACTCACAAAGTAAGACTTGAGCACCCCACCTATTTTCAAGGAGACAGTGAGTAGGCCAATAGCATGCAACACTGGTACTATGTTTCCTGTTATGCAGTTTTCCATTAGCTATAATTTCATGGGAGGAAAAAAAAGTCAATTTAAAATACAAAGGACTTAGAACTACCATAACAAATTCATCCTTTTGATAGGGCTTAAACTGCTGGTCAAAACCAAATGCTTGTGCTGTGATCCTGCCTTGCATGGACCTGAAATGGAAAAATGAGATTAAATATTCTGCAGACATACTAAGAACTCATTCACTCTGCAAATTTGTTAAGTTAACCACATAAAGTCCTATTCTGACCAATAATTGTAGGGGTTTGTTTGTTTTGGTTTTACTTTTCATTCTCAGTTATAGGAGCTTCCCATCACCCCCACACACACTTTGGAGGGCTCAGGCTGCATCAGAGCAACGCTGCGAAGCTGAAATAGACCTTGGCTCACTCTGGAAGGCGAGGACAGATGCCTCGCACCTCAGAAGGAGTGGTTTGCGTGCCTGGAAAATATCAAGAAGACTTCAGATTAAGAAGTGGGGGAATAAACGGGGGGAGAAATTCAAAAAGAAAAAAGGAAAATAGAGAGACACGGATCCGACGCCACCGGAGCGGGAGCCCTGAAGACGAGGTGAGGACTCCAGCCCTCAGCACCGCCTGCCTGTTCCCCGCCGCCCGCCGCTCCCTGCCGCCCCTAGCCAGACGCCTCTCGCAGCGGGCTTTCCTCCTCCCACCATTTGAGGAGGCGATCCTCGATGTCCCTGTCCTGCAGGCAAGAGAAGGATTTCTGTGACAGGGCCCGGAAGACGAAGCCCGCCCCCCGGCCGCCCTCGACCCCCGGCGACATTTCCCGCGGCCTGGCGGTTGCCGTGGAGACGGCGCCGCTCCGGCGCGGAGCTCGATCCCGCTCACAAGCGTTCCGCCACCCGCGAGGGCCCCCGGACACGGCCGTCCCCCTTTTCTTTGGCTTTTACCTATAAAATCCCCTAGTTCAACACCAGCCTTCTCCCCCCTCCGCTCTCTTCCTGTCTTTGCGCCAGGAAAGGCTTGCCAAGGGAGAGCCCAACAGGCAGGGGCGGGGGCTGCCACTGCTGCCTCTGCCAAAGCCACCTCAGTAACGTAAGACCAAAACCTGTTAGGAAAAGCCCAAAGTTATGCATTATGAACCTCTAATGAATCAGCGTTGCTTCTTGCTTCCCAGGATGCTGCGCCGCTTGGGAATAGGAGAGCCGTGCTTTTGAACTCTTCCCAGTCGAAATTAAAGGAGAGCATATTCTTACTTAAGCAAAATATTTCTGAAAGTCTAGTAAAGCAAGGGACACCTTGCAAAGTTTGGGCAATTTCCTGGCCTTTGCAGGGAAAGCAGTGAGAGTTTAAGGTTGCTGCACATCTCATGCTATATCCTTCAGCAGCTCACCGCCTCCCAAACCCGCCCTTGCTTTACTGCAGATTTCCAAAAAATGGCATTTTCCCATTAACCTACTGCTCAGGCTGAACAGCAGCCCCATTTCTAAGGAAAAAAAGAAAAAGCAGAATAGAGAGAAATGCGGACCAGCCATCACCAGAGGAGGAGCCTTGAGGGCATGGTGACGACTCCAACCCTCAGCACCTGTTCCCCGGCCACCTCTAGGAGTGGTTCTGTTGGTTTCTAATAAAAAAAAAAAATTAATCACATTCGATTTGATTAGAAAGCAGAAGAGAAAGGTGCAGCATGCCACGACAGCAGGGAGCCAAGATGAAACTGCTGCCACACACACCCTGGTCTCATTGCCCTCTAAAAGATGTCCCACAGATTTAATTTGTAAGACATGTTCATCAAACAGGCTTGTACCAAAGGAATCCAGAAGAAATTGATATAATAAGCCTATGAAGGAGCCCTGTTTTAACATCGTTTCAGTAGAATTCATTGCTCACTACATACTCACTACATTTTCTAACAGTGCAGCGAGCTGCAGTTCAGCAGATCAGATTGCTGTGTAGCAGTCATGTATGTGAGATTTAAGGAGCCATTCCTCTCTATCTTCTCCATTCTGTTTTTTTCCAAGTTCCCACACATTTCCATTTTTTTCACCTGATAAATTTTGCTTACACCTAAGCAATGATAGAAAATAAAGCTACGCTATACTTCAGGATGTTTAACTGGTAGAGATAGTTCAAGAGGAGATGAAGAAAAAGTGTGCCTTTCTTAGTTTTTAAATATGATGTAGAGTGGTGGCACCAGAAACAAATGACTATAACCTTATTCTCAACACATCTCCACCTACTCCAGCACTACCCCATCTGTTAAATTCCTCTTGCCACTAATACTGCTAGCCAGAGATTAAATAGCCAAAGTGAAAAAACTGGTTTGGGCAGGGAGTGATGTGTAGCAACAACTACCAAACACATAAATTCTTAATTTCAAATACAGATTTAAAAAAAAAAAAAAAAAGAGCAAAACTTTAGGTCTTTGTGGGCAAAAAATTCTACTGACTTTAGTAGGGATTTGCTCTGGTTAAAGTGTTGAATCAACTAGCACATGCTTAAACCCCTCTGAAATCTAGAGTGTTTAAACACTTTGATGAATCAGGAGAAAGGAAATGAGCAAGGACTTCAGGATTGGCCCAGAGGGATCAGGACAGGAAACTCTAAACTGTGGAATTAATTTCTTTAAAGCTGTGCCATTTACCTATCATAGTTTATGATTCAATAGTTCCAGTTTAAGCAGTACACAACAATAAAAGTTAAACTGGGACTTTCAGTTTAAACACTGACCTCATTATCCTCTGATGTCATGAACAACAGCCTGAAGTAGAAAGTCAGGCACAGTACTCTTTTAAACACAGACACTAAACTTGTTTTTTAAAATGTTAAGGATTTTGTCTTTTCACAGAAGATATTTGAAGGGTGGAAAACATATTTTTCTGACATAGAATGAAATCTGGTAGGTATATATTATTAAGCAATAGTAGTCCCTTCCTTTTGAGCAGACTGATTTTCAGCATCTTTTGTTTTTCACGTATTTACTTATGTGTGATTTTGAAGAGTTTTACAGTCCTGAATAATCTGTAGGCCTTAAGTGCAAAGCAAACAAACCAGCCTTTCCATGGCAAACAAAAATCAAATTACAGAGGACCAGCCCTGTTGCACCTTTTCGAAGTGCATCAGTCTTTAAGGCAAAGGTCAGCTGGTGACAGAGCAGCAGCTCATTCCAGTCAGGGAGGTAGGGAAGAACCTGAATGGCAACTCCTCCCTCCGTCCCTCCTGCAGAAGTCTTCAGCATAGCTGAGGGATAGTTAAGCCACGTGAATTAGCCAAATGGAGGAGGAAAGGGAAAATTATCACTATATATATTCATCTGTGATATAAATTAGCCTGTCCGGTGTTAAAATACTATAAGATAAATCTGATGGAGAGCAAATTAAAGTCCACATCCTGCATCTTATCTGTAGTGAAGGCTAGAACTACCCAGCATAGAAGGCACTGTGAAGTTTAGGTCCTGTAGAAGATTCATGGGGTATCAATATCCAATTCTAGGCACTTGCACTGATAAAAGACTCCAGGTTCAAGTCTGTGAGAGAGACAGAAGCCAATTAGATGCCAAATACAAATATATCTAAATCGGTAAATAGAAAAGTCTGTAGAATATCTGAATTTCCCCCTTTCTCCACTGCCACCTCTAACGTTACTCTTCAGCAATTGAAGGCTGCAAAGCAGAAGTCACCTCAGGCGAGGGCAGGCATTAACACCTCTGTTTGCAGAGAACTTTTTTTCTTTTAAAACACAAAGAACAGGCTTGTGATGGCCACCTTCATACCATGCAACTGGAGGCCTCACCCAGGAAGAGGAAAATCTGGATTTTAACATTTTTAGGCATGAGGAAGTCCAAGCTCAGAGCTTTTACATCTGAAGTGCCTCAACTACTAGGGCTGTTGTCACATCCTCTGAGTTAACCTGCCATTGTCCCAGCAAGTGTATTTCTGGATCACAGTGTCAGGATCGTGCAGAGACTCAGCAACCACATTTTCCTAGTGGTAGGGCTGCTGTATTCTGAGGCCAGCTCTACTGTCACAGTAGAGGCCAGCTCTACTGTGACCTTGGATCAGACAGCAGGGTGGGACAGAGCTGCAAGGACACTCAATGGGATCCTCATCTTGGCTCTGGAACTGCATTTCAGACCCAGCTGTTGTCTCAGCTTCTTGTTGTAGCTGTGTGGCCAGCATGCTCGTGCCTGGCCATGAACCTATTGGTCCTGAGTCTGACCTTAGACTCAACCTGTCTCATCTGTTTGGACTGGTCTGATGATCTGGACTTGTGGTTGAATGTGGTCACTGTCACCAGACCTGCTTTGCTGGTTAGGGGGCTGCGGGATGGGGCTGTGTCAGGGACGGCACTGCCCCACCAACTTTGCTGTCACCCTTGGCTGCCAGCTCAGCCAATTTTACAGAGCAACCCTCTCTTGCAGCTGCCTGACACACAGCAACTGGTTAAAAGGTGGTTGTGTTTATGGGAGATTTGTCCATATTGTCTGTTTAAGTTTAATCAACTTCATATATATATGAGTGACTGTTCCATTAATAACCTCTGTTTCCAAAGGAAGTGTGGTATGTTGCACTATTATGAGGCTTAATTCAAAAAGTGAGGCAAATATAGATAATTTACAATTTGCAAGTTTTTAAAGTATTTAGAGATAAGTAGTAAGGAAAATACGTGAGGATAATTAACTGAAATGAGCTTAGGTATCAAAGCAACAAGCTTTGCAATGCCTAGATTTCCAAAAAGAAACGTGAGATGATGGAGGTGCACAGCTAGAATTAGAGTGAGGCCTAGGAAACTCAACACAGTGTGTGTGAAACCATCCAGCCCCATCTAAGAGGGAAACAAAGAGGATTTACACACTAAAGTCTCATCTTACCATTACAATTTACGTTCTCCCCTGGAGATTCACTGCCTTAAAGCTCTCCTTCGAAGGCTGGTAGCTAAACACCCTTTCTCTAAATCAGGTATGGATTGCTGTTAATTTTAAACCCAGTAGAAGAAAAAAAGGGTTTCTGAGCTACTAATCCTGTTTTCAAGCAATACAGGAGTTGTTCATATACGCAAACAGCATTTGAGATGCCCATTTTCAAAGTTAAGCTTTTCACCTTATGCTTTGAGATTTCTGTGCTATACCCCCTTTGTTCTAGGACCACAAACCAAACATGCACTTGCACACATAGTTTTCCTACACAGTTTACCTACAAAAGCTTACAAGGTGTCTGGGTATTTGTGTCACAGAAACTGTTTCCCTGTGAAAAAAATAAAGTTTTATTATAGTAGTTGGAGAACATGAATTTGTATCTCTAACTTCTTGATTAGGGACTTTAGGAAGGAGGGGACAACCAACTCTTGGCCTGTTCAAGTTCCAAAAGGCTGTTTATTACTTTTATCCAGTGACTACCTGGCTAATATGAAATACTGAAGTAATGTTGGATTTAGGCATGCAAATTCTTTAGAAATTTTATTTTAAATGTTTTTTACTTATTCTAGTTAAATTTTTTCCTTATTATTTTAGACAACTGTGTAGCCATACTGCAAGGTGTCCTGTTACAAATTCCTTTAAAGTGTAACAGTTCCTCTCCCTCTGTGTGCATGAATACAGGCTACCCAGCCACTGGATGTGCTGTTTTTCTCTGGACAGTGATCTGGGTACGTTTAGGAGTGACTGAAGGTCTAGGTGCCAGAAGCTTAATTCAGTTGCTTGAACTTTAAAATCCCTCAAGGGGCTGGAAGATCTTCATGGGGCTGTCAGATATGACACAACACCTAGAGGAGACCTATGCTCCTCCAGACTGGTGGCTGGAGGTCAGGTGGGTATTTCAAATGGCACTAGACATAGAGGTGAGACCTGAGACCTTGGGGTGTGTTTCAGCTTCAGAGACTTAATTTTAGATGTCTACTTGTAGGTCTTTACAGGTCAGCCAAGTTCCATTGTCATCAAGGGAGATCAAGATGTAAATTTATTTGCATAGAGAGGCATTTCAGATGCCCAGGGTATCTTTCAGATTGTCCCAGATACCTCTTTTCTGTTTTTCTGGAATGGCAGCTAGAGGCTGAGTCTACTCTTAAGTAGTGATATCTGCCAGCTCCATAAAGGCCATACTCTACTTTGTCTCAGATGGATCTAAGTGGCCACGTAGAAGCATCTGAGGAATTTACTGTTTTAGATATATTTGTATTTGGCTTCTAACTGGCTTCTCTCTCTCTCACAGACTTGAATCTGGAGTCTTTTATCAGTGCAAGTGCCTAGAATTGGACACTGACGCCCCATAAATCTTCTGCAGGAGCTGAACTTCACTGTAGTGTAGAGTGCCTTCTATGCTGGGTAGTTCTAGTCCTCATTACAGAAAAGGTGCGGGATGTGGACTTTAATTTGCTCTCCATCAGACTTATCTTACAGTATTTTAGCACTGGAAAGACTAATGAGTCCCAAGTCAGTACTGTCCTTAGAGGCAACAGATTTATTCAGTTGATGAGATGTCTACCATAAGGTGAGCTCAAAACATCCTAAGCTCCATAATTGAACTCCATTGAATGTATGATCACATGTTACATGTACACATCTACCCATAAGGTGCCTAAAGTTAGGAAAACAGGGATGAATTCCAGCTGTGGAGGTGCTGACTGAGTGGCTGAAAAAGCACAACTGTTCCTTCTATTGTAAATTTACTATCTAAAACTTATTATCCCTCTCAGCTTTGTACACCTTACTCTCCACTCTTGACTGTTACCTTCCCAGCAGTATTTTGTACATCCCAGTTTAGCCCCACTCCCCCATACCTATGAGCAGATTACAGCTATCTACAGGATCCCATCTTCCTCCCTCCCTCCTGACTCTGGCACATTATATCTAGCCTTGGGTTACTTTGTCCCTTCTGCTGCACTGACCCTCCAGGTTCCTTGCATCTTATGGTGCTACCTGTGCCATGGCATTGGTGTCTCACTCACAAGTCCTTCACTATACATACCAAAGCCACTTTCATTACAAAGGGAGGGCAGAAATATCACCACTATATTTTTCACCACTTTTTCTTCTCTGAAAAGGGCTAAATACTATTCTGGTATTTAAACAGCTTCTTTTTGTTTATTTTATATCAGTCTGCTGAAGTACAGATGGGTTCTAAGCAGATCACTAGTGTATACTCCTTGGGTGCTTATTCTGTTAATTATCCACCTTGATTTTTCTTGGCTCTTCTTATTATTGCATGGGATTTTACAGGGTTTCCATTTGAGGAGTTTATTAAAGGTTTCAGGGAAGGAAAAAGAAAGCTTTGTTTCAGAAGGAAACTGGATGTGGTTATCCAGCATGATATATTTACCAAAAATATTGTTAAGGAGACTTTGGAGAAATGTGTATGTGTTGAAATTAGCAAGCAACAAGCAAAGACTTGCCTGCAATATTGATTTTACATTGAGAGGGATACAGCAGTGACAAATCTCAATGTAGCTTGACATATGTGGTTTGGAATTAGGATATTTAGGACCCACAGAGACCTTGATTTCCCTCCTGCAGTGCATGTTCACTAACATGTGCCATGTATGCGAACTAAGCATCATTATACTTCCCTTTGAAAAATTTGCTGAGTGAAAAATCAAGGTGGTCACAGCTGCTGTAAAAGTTGAGAGCTATGAGGCACTAAGCCTAACTCCATTGTTTGTATTTTTTTCATCCAGGGGAGGAGGTTAAGACAAGGAGGGAAGTTATAAATGTGTAAGATTTGGAATTTACCACTGTTGCCTAATAAGACCTCCATCTTTGACATTAAATTCAGGTTTTTTCAGGGCTGGCAGGCAAAGCAAGTTCTGTTGCTCTCTTAAAAGCTGGGTAAGAAGTCATGTGACTTTTGCTTTCATAAAAATAACTTTTATTGCAAAATCAACTTACCTTTGTCTACTGTTTTTACTGTTTAAACAAAGCTTATGAAGTGTTATAAGATAAGGTACCCAAATGTCGTCTTCCATTCAGTCTGACAACCATCCTTCATTGCATAATTGTGAATCTTAATCTAGGCCACCTGAGAGAGTGGCGATCTAAACCCTGATTCAGTCTGGGAGGGTGGAGAAACTGCTCTGGTTTTGGATTTGTTTACTAAAATTATGAGGTTTATGCTGAACTGCAACTGTTCTTTAACCTTTATTTGTTTGAGAGCTTATTTTAAACCATTAAAGTGGTTTGAATTCCTATGCAGATTTTTTCTTGCTGTTGTTTTCAATCGTGTAAGGAAACCTAGTTTATTATATTCTTTCTAGAAAGGTGAGGAAAAGATGAACTCCACTGTGAATTGTTTGGTTTGGGCTTTGCAGAACTGAAATCAGTTCCCAGTGTGACCACAAAGCTTTTACTGGAATTTAAGCAAGTCATTTAACACTAGATCCATAAAAGGCATAGAAGGTAGTGTTGTTGGGCTGAGATGCCCATCAAAATCCAGATTCTAAGTTATGTGTCTGAGCTACCTCTTCAAAAAGCCTCACTTTAAGCAAAAAGATGCCTAAACTAGCCATAAGGAACCAGTACCTGACAAAAGGAGAGGCTCCATATGAACTATGAGAACTATGGCATGTCCTTGAATTTAAGCTTCCCTGATTTCAATTAAATATTCTGGCTGCTAATTTTACAGTAATTTTTATGCTCTTCAGCCCAATTAGTATTACACTTCTACCCAAGCAGAGACACTTTCAACAGTGAGACTGATGGAGACCTGTCCTATATTGCCCTCTGATCTGGAAGTTATAAAAGGTGATACATGAATACACATTTCCTCTGTGGGCAAAATCCAGCTTTACCCACATAGACAAAAGGAGAAGGGTGACACGACCAATGTCTCTCTTGTTTAATGTAGGATTCTATCTGCTGGGACACCTCAGGGAATGCTTACTGAATTGAGCTTGGGAATTCGCATGAAAGAGGAAAATCTGTGTTTTGAATCCTGATGCTATTTAGGTGTAGGACAGATACTCTATGAAGTCAAGTTCAAGGTTGTTGTAGGCTTATTCACAAAAATAAAGAAAATACCAAGAAAAGGGGTTTTGGGGGAGATTTTTTTTCTTTTGAATTTCCCAGCCAACTACTTTGCTGTTTTCCTCTACAGCAGCCAGTAAACTATCAGCCAAGACATTTATTTCTCAAGGTGGTGCCTGTACCTCCTGCCATGGGAAAGGCAGAGATGTTTCATGCAATTTGACATGCTCAATGCAAGATAAAGGTTCTACCAGAGAGCTGGTGATAATGCCTTCCTTGCTAAGCACCAGGCACTGTGACTGTCCTAGTTCACCTCTACAGATTCAACATTAGGACAGACAAACATCTCTAGGGACCTAAGGATAATAAGTACATGGGAGCAGAATGGCACCCATGTAAATGTGTGAAGCAAAGGGTTCTTGTTATTCTACTCAACATAAGAGACAGATAATAGCAATCAGGACTAATTGAAGAGTGAGGGTAGACTGTCAAGGATATCTATTTTGGGTGTATTAAAGCAGCACAGCCTGAAGTCAAATATAGGGTCAATTTAGGAAACACTGCTAGTGTCAAAACAAAACTGTTGCTTGGTTTGAACAAAAACTTGACATTTCTACATTTTCTACCAAAGAAACAAAAAATAGGTAACTATTTTGGTTTAAGTTCCAGGATTTCTGTGGTTAATTCAAGGCCATTGGTGAATCTGGGGCTTTTTGTCAGTGTTGCAGAAGTCTACAGGGTTTCCATTGGTCAGGAAAACCCAATGGAGTCTCCCAGGGCAGAGCTAAAAATCCAAAACTTTGGTTCCACAGGTTATGATGGAGGTCACCAAGTGTCCAGGTTTCTCCCTCAGTGCCAAGGTGAAGTTATCATTAGAGTTAGGAATTTTAGGCTCTGAGAACAACAATATAGAGTTTAGGAATCCAGATCTACCTGCACAAGAGATCTATCTTGAATTCACAAATCAAGGAAGACCAAGCTCCTGATTATTCTACCAAGCAGTAGTTTTTATGATGACAGGAAACTAGGAGGGCTTTTATGCAGAATTTTGCATGAGTTTTGGTGAAGTTGGTTTTGATTCATACAAATTGAAATTATCTAATGAAAACCCGCTTTTACAAAACTTCCAGTTATACTATGGAACGAAATTGCATATCAGAGAATGTGATTGCTACGTTATCTTTGCAAACTCTTCCTCCTTGATCAGCTGGTGATTTTCTTCTCTATTTTCTCTTCTAAGCTTCTGTGTGGTTTACTCTTCAGTGTTAAATAGTGATCTCCTGACAGTAGTATGCCTCAGAATCCATGTAGAAGGAAGAAATTCCTCTCCCCAGATGAAGGTCCAAGACTACAAGGAGAGTCTGGAGCTCTTGTTTATGGGCATGAAATGTGTGGCCTAAATATTGTGTGTGTCCTCCAGTAGGAAACCAAATCAGAGAGCTCATCACTTTGTCTACAGATGCCCGAAGATAAGAGGATATGCACACTAGTTTGCTTCTTTAATTTATCTTGTGAGAATAAATTTGCACCTGCAAAGTGAATAAAAACCTATCTCCAATCTGCAGCAAGTAGAGCAGGATAGTATTCTTGCAAGTGCAAAATATTCTTCTAGAATCCATCCTTCTGCACAAGGTGTTTTCATCTCCTTTCAGTCCTCAGGTCTGCAAATCATGCTGTGTAGTTAGAATGTCAGCATCACTTCCGGCTTTCCTCAGACTCCATTCTGAAAGAATTCTGAAAGCATGAAAGAGATCTTACTCTCAGCTTTCCAAATGAGTACGTATGGCTCAGTTACTAAAGCAATGCTGTCCCAATGAGGAAATGACAAACTCATTCTGAGTATTGGGCCAGTCAAGAGTCTCACTTATTTATTATTCTGCACAGTTTCATTTGAACACAATGATATGTAAGTGCTTTCTTAAAGTGTTTCTGAGAATATATACCTTTTACTTGCAATAAGAAGAAGCCAAACTGAGCTACAAACTATGTAAACTAATGGAACCCAATCCATTCCATCTCCTGGAAAAGAAACTGATTTGTCTTTTCTGTTTAACTGTTAGATGAAGAATGAATAATCTGCTTTTATTCCCTAGCAACGAGTCTGAAAGAGAAATGGCAATATTTTGCTTTTGATTTTAATATTTTCTGTATTTCAATGTTTAAATTAAAATTATCCTTCCTAGAGCTTCAGCTAAGAAGTGATTTGCTAAAGTTTTCAATTTACAAACTTCGTAGTCAGAAGTCCTGGCAGAAGGATGTGAGCTTTTCTTCTCAAGGTTGCATGATTTACAATGCCTGATCTGGCTCACGGAGGGAACGTTTTGCCATTTTCTCTAATGCTGCAGTTCTCTTCCTACTCATGTTGCAGTTCAGCTGAGGAATATTTAGACTAGAGTGGTAAATGTTTGAGTGTTAAGATCCTCTTAGGAAAAAAAATGGATAAGGGACATTTAGAGAACATTTAGAGAAATAACATTTGGAGAAATTATTTATATAACAATAGACCAAGAGGTCCTTGCCAAAATATAGATTAATTGTGCCAGACGTGCATACAATAGAAGAGTTTGTAATTTGAAGGAGAGGTGTAAAGGGGTTTCAAGCCTGTATCCAAGAAACAAGTAGGGAAAGGTTAAGGTGCTCTTAATAAACCCATAAAATCCTTTGGAGCTTACAAAGTCATCTGTTAAATGCACTCAGAATTGTACACAATCTGATGCTTTACAGTTCTACCTAGAGATCTCCACACATTTCAGAAAGCATTATTTAATTTTCTAGAGGGCTTGTCAGCATTTCCTTATTTCATAAGCACAAAGAGATACAAAGATTTTTCCAAAAGACTTTTAGCAGAATTTCTGATGCCTGATAAGCCTGGAATTGGCTATAGATTTCTTGTTTGATTGTTTTAGTTTACTTAAAGGTAAATTTAAATTATGCATTAACAAGCTTTGCTACTGTGCAGGTTTTGTTTGGTTTTGGTTCTGCTTGTGGGTTTTTTGAGGTTTATTTTTTTCTTTCCTTCCTAGCCATTTGTCTTCCCCATTTTAGGTCCCTGAAAATGTTTCATATGCTACTTCCACTAAAGTTATTGATGTCTGCCTTTGTTTCAACAGCAGAAGGACTGGAGACATCCATCTTATTCGTATGTGAGTATCTCGAGCTGCAAACTTATCACTCTTTTTGTACAATACAAAGATTTGTACAAAGGTTTACAATATTAATACAGAATATACTTTTAAAAGTTAGATTTAGAACACACTGAGAGTTATTAAGGGAACAGCAGAGTATTAAAGGAATAAACAAGGGATCTCAGGAAGAAATTTTCATAATAATATATTTATATCTATTTATTTGTCATAAATTAGATCTATGATGCCAAATGTCCTGTGAACCGTAATTCTAGCAAATTATCTGGCTGTAAGGTGCTATTACTGTTGCTATTACTGAAATTTGGTGGGTCAAATCCTATGGCTGGAGTGCAGCTACTGATGAGTGCAGGCTGTTCAAGAGGGGCAGGCAAGGAAGAAGGGGCAAAGGGGTTGCCCTCTACACCAAGTGCTTTGGATGTGATAGACTGGGAAGAGATCTCTCTGAAGAATAGCCATGAGCAGGTTGAAAGCTTATGGGTAAGAATTAGAGACTGAGACAACAAAGGACACCTTGTGGTTGGTTTCTACTTCAGGCTGCCTGATCAAGGGAAGCCTATTGATGAAACCGTCTTGCTCCAGCTACTGAGGGACAATAACATAGACAGTGGGATCAAGTACATCCTCAGCAAGTTTGCAGATGATACCAAGCTGAGTGGTGTGGTTGACATGCCTGAGGAAGGGGATGCTGTCCAGAGGGACCTCAACAAGATCAAAAAGTGGGCCCATATGAACCTCATGAAGATCAACAAGGCCAAATGCAATGAGCCAGCAATGTGTGCTCACTGTCCAGAAAGTCAGTCATATCCTGGGCTGCATAAAGGGCCCCACTGCACAGAAGTATTCAGATGTTAATAGAAAAACTTCAAACTCATTGGCTTCAAGTTCCCTAAGGAAACTGAAAACATAGTCAGAGTTAGCTTATCCCTGTTCATTATTCAGTTAGCAACCAACTTGGAAGCTGGCACGCTGTACCTCTTCCCATCAGGGGAAAAACAAAGTGAATGTCCTTCCTAGGATCATGTTTATTTTTAGTGCTGTCCTTTATTCCAGACATTTATTTTAGCAAAATCAACATGTTGACTATGTCTTAGTGAAGCCTTGATAGTAAACGTGAACACTCCCTGCAATATTATCAGAACAGACAGATTTCTCAGACTCTCATCCTGTCATTGGACAAAAGCCCTCAACTAGACAATACAACTGCTTGATTTGTGGGAAAGGCAATGTTAAGAGCCGTAAATTGGCATTAAATGGAATCAGAATTGTTTGCTCCTTTTCATCTCATTGAACATACAGACTGTTTGGCTGTGTTTATACTGCTGAGTTGATTCAAGCCTTGAGGCTGAATAGCACTGGCTGGCTTGTGTCCACACTCCACAAGGTCAACTCCCTCTACAACTGACTTCTCTCAGTGACAGCTGAAGTGCTCCAAAACAGAGTGAAGGAGAGCACTAAGAATTAAGCAGTGTGACAGTACATGTGAATACCTGAGCTCATTACTTGGTCCTCTTTGGCTTAGCAGTATAGATACTCCCTAAAGAAAAAATATCCAGTTGCTGTGAAAACTTAAAAACAAGCGATTGGAGCACCAGTGACAATGCATCCATTAGATGTGTGAGTCTATAGGGATATGTATTGCAGCCTAGGAAGAAGGCTCCTCTCTAGCACTCTCAGTAACATTCATGTCTGGAGAAGCAAAGCAGAGACCTGCCTCTCAAGGTCATGGTCACAGCAGTCATGGATCACAAAGAATTCTGCTGAAAGCTGAGCTTACAAGAATCACATGCACCTTGGTATAGCCTAGGCAGCTGTGCCTGCCTGCACCCAAAGGTTGGTTACCCCTTCTGCATGTATGTACACACACACACACACATACATATGGGAGACAAAATTTATATGCATAGATATACAGATAGATTTATGAAATACAACTAGCACTTCTCTTGTTTATATAAAATAAAACCACATTGTGCTATGGCACTCAGTATAATTTTAAATTGCTGCTAAGAAATCTTCCCAACAATGGAGCCATTGATTTGAGTATGGTCCTTTTAAGATGTTGCCCTGGGCTGCTGTTGGAAAGCTGCTTTGCAGGCTGCAAGATATATCTTTTTGTTGTGTAACACCAAGGGTGGCTTAGGACATGAGGCCATCTGAAATACTGGTTAGTCTGGCAGAAGCCAAGCCCTACATGAGTCACACTTGTACTGTATCTTCATGCAGTGTGGGGGTGGGACACTGGCACACACTATCTCTTACTCTCTGCCTAGTTCTTCCCAGCCCATAAACAACTGAGCTTGCTCCAGAATTAAGCTTGAGGGTGAACTAACACTTAAGTAGCATGGACAATCAGGAGATAACACTTAAGCACAAAAATCCAGCAGACACCAACAAGACAGTATAGATGAACTGTGTGTTTACTAAATTTGAAATCACATTTTTCCTGTGTTAAAACTTCCATCTAGAGTAACTCAGACCTTTGTAGTGGAGTTGGTTAGGTTGGATTGGAAAACTTACTTAGGTAATACTGAATTTCTGCCTTGAAATGTTGAGTCCAAAGATTAGAAAGGTGTAGTATCAAAATTCCACTCCTGTTAAATATTGAACATGCTACTCCAATATATTGATTTCCCTTGATATGCTCACAAGGTGATATGATATGGAAATACAGCTAATCATCCCATATTGATGACCAGATTATCTTTGTTGAAGTTAAACCGTGTTCTAGGCATATGATCTGTCTGCATGATGGAAACCCTAACCCCCATTCACAGAGCAGTAGGTCTGTGCCTGTGTATTTTATAAGACTCCTAAACAACCTCTATAACTACGCTGGAAACGTGGTATTAGAGAGGATGTGTTTAGGCACTGACCTGTTAATGGTCTGTAAAGTTTAACTGGTGGCATAGTCCCTGTAATGGTATGGCATGTTCCAGCTAGTGCTTTCCCAAACAAAGTCCAGGCCCAGCTAAGGGCTTGGCGTAGTCCTGGGACTTTTCCCAAATGCAACATGAACAGAGCTACCTGCTCTAGGTGAGAGTTTCACTGTGTGGTTGCAAACTGTAGTGTGCCATTTGCTTTGGGGGGCAGAGAATTGGCTCTTATCCATTTTATTTACTGATAGAGATGTAACCAAACTGATCTATGCAGAGCCAGCTTAGCTTCTGAACACTCAGTGTGCCGTTGCACATTAGGAATTAGGATGCGGAGATTTCAAATTTCCTCATTTTAGGTTTGGAAACACATTTTTTCATTTACTTGTGGAATCCCAACACTTCAGTTACTCAGATAAAGGAGAATTAGCTGCAAGCGAACAAAGTTGTATCTACAGGAACACAACCGTTTTGGCCAAAATATGCCACAGGTGCCTATACATTAGTGATCATCATGTCTGCATGTTATACATCCTTTTGTAGCTATTTTTGGTCATCTCGGGTTGAGATCTAGTTTTTCAAAACACATCACAACACACCAAGAGAGAAAGCGAAGAAGTCAGTAGACCTCTTCTGAGCCTGCCTACAATGGCGTGCATATCATCTAACTTCTACACAGCTTTATATCTGAGCTCATCTGTAAGCTCTCTTTCAAGTCATTAGAAATGAACAAGTAGTTTTAGGGACTGATTAATCTGTCCTATTTTAGATACATAGGAACAGGTGAAACATACCTTAAAATTGTCTCTTTCTCTCCAGTTGTTATAAAGGAATCACATGGCAATCATCTCAGACGTAATTTCTGCACATTTACAGAAGACATACATAGCTTCTAATTCCTCAGTCTACAATGGGGCCATACGATAATTTTTAATATTTTCCTCGAACTTTCTGAATAAATCCATACACAGCAGCAGCAGTAGTCAGTCAAGGCATAGCTTTTGCTTATGTGCAGTCCCCCCATGGTGGTCAGGCAGTGAAGGGTAGGGCCACAGACCTGAGTGGGATGTAGGTGACACATGGTGGCCCGGGGAAGGGGGGGTACCTTGGGGGCCCTCCTCAGCACATGGAAAACACAGTGGCCATGGATCTGGTGGGACCTGGGCTCTGCTACAGCTGCAGTTTTATGGCATGTTAAATCTCTGGCTACTCAGTTGCCAAAGGAAACATGAGCGGCCACAGTAGTTATGTTCTTTATAGGAAATGAATAAGCACAAAAAGGGCATCTGATACCCCACAGGCCAATGTGCGAGTATTGTCTTATTAAGGATAAAAGAGATCTAAGGAACTGTCAGATCTAGTACTCTGGCTTTTTAAAATATATAATAACTCTGTCTTCCCTAACCCTTCAGTTTTTCAATTCTTCAGAAGAAAAAAAAAAAAAGAGTAACTTTGAGACTTCTTTTGTTTAACAGATCTTCCATTTAATAGTACCAGAAAGATTTTAAAATGCTCTATTAATTATGGGCCAGATGTTGTATGCAGGGCCAAGCTAAATTGATAGGACTGTTCAGGGCTATTAGTGCTGTGCCACGAAGTTGTATGTTTGTAGTCAGTTCTCAGAGGAAGGGTAATGTGGCTACGTACCACTGAATGAGAACTTGGACCCAGACACACTGAGAATATCTGTATGATTTTAAGAGTTATGTTATCTGTTAAAGTATTTTCTGCAAAACTTCTGTAAAGGATTTCCACTTTGGAAATCAGGAAACTGAACTACGCATTTCAATTGGATTCACCTTGATTTGCTGCAATGTGCTCTGTACGTTTATTGTTCTTTTTGGGTGCTGTTCAGATGCTTTTGTACTTGGTTTATAAATAGTACCTGAGATTTAAAAACCTTTCTAAAAAATGTGGACAAAGAATTTCCATTAAAATGAACAGGAACTTTGAACCCTATGCCTTCAGCTGGCACTAAAATTTCTGAAGCTGATTTGGACTATTATAATATTGTACAAATAATTATTGATCTCAGTATATTGAATACTTTATTTCACCTTCTTTCCTTGCAAAATGAAGAAAAAATAAGATTAAAAAAAAGCACTTCTGATGAGAATTTCATGGCAACATATTTGTTTTGATTTTTGATTTTTATCAATAGCACAAAAGTCAAATTAAAGTATTTTGCAGAGACTAGTGCTGCTTTTCAGAATCATCTTGCTTTTACATTCAAAACAAAAGTAGTCTCCTGCTACATTTTCTACTTTCCTATCTCCATTCAGTAAGCCACAAAACTCAAGTTTTTTCTTGGCTTCCCATTTGCAGAAGACACCAATATAAAACTAGGTATGTAATGATACTATTAGCAACATATAATAATAGATGTATGCAATGTAGTATATATACACTATAATCCTTATTACATATTTTTATATACTAATGTAAGAATATTGAAAAATAGATTCCATAATGCTCCCCTCCTCATGGTGTACACCCCCAAGATTTTAAAAACATGTGAGTAACAGATTCTGAGATATGAGCATGCTGAGTTACTAGGGCCATCTGACTCCCGACATGGCATCCGATCTATTACACCTAATCTATTCGAGAATGTAATCATACTTACACAAATGGCCTTTCGGATATAGTGTCTCACAATAATCTGCTTCATCTAAACTTTAAATCAAGAAATTTTGTCCAGTGTACAGTTTTATTTGAAAATCTTTGGCATGACCAATAGGAAACTTGAAATGTGCTTTCCCAGAGGGGCCTGTTTGTGTAAATCCTATGCGATACACAAAGGGTCACTTGCAAAGAGAGATGAAAGAATTTTAGTATTTACTGCTCTTGGAATAACTGAGCACAGAGGACAGGACCTCAGAAAATAGACCCTTGAGGTGTTCTGCAGAAAGATGGTACTGACTTTCTTCCTGCTGTGCTGGTGTTGGGTTGAAAGTACAGAGTTGTCTTTTCTGTGGGGTCTCTGTTACTCCATTAATAGCAGATGCAGAGCAACTTAGAACTGATCTTAACATTTTTTTGTATATTGGATGACAAACGGAGATGAACCACTCTCAAAACAATTTAAGCACAGTTTTCTGTACATTATTCGGGCAAAGTTTGTCCTGATGATGTTCTCATCATATGGGTTGCCATAATGCAAAACTGTGGTGGCTTACAAGAAGGCCGGAGAGGGACTTTTCACAAGGATATCCAGCCACAGGCAGCCATAAGACAAAAGGGAATGGCCTTAAGCTGAAGAAGGGTAAGGTTTAGATTAGATAGATTTACTGTGAGGGTGGTGAGGCACTTGCACTGGTTGTCCAGAGAGGTTTTGGACTCCCTATCCCTGAAAGTGTTCAAGGCCAGTCTAGATAGGGCTCTGAGTAACCTGGTCTCAGACCATGGCAGGAGGTTTGGAGCTAGGTGGTCTTTAAGGTCTCTTCCAATCCAAACCATTCTATGATTCTATCACATTTGTACAGAATCTCTCAAAAAATATGTATCCCATAGCATTCTCAAGTGAAAGAAGAGAAGGGACTAAGTCTGCTACAAATGCCGATAAAAAATAACACAAAATTAGGGGCAATATACTCTGTCCAACTAATATGCATGAGGGACAGTTGCATTGAACATAGTCAATAAAGTAATACATTTAGATCACAGCTGTGCTGAAGACAGTTCAGTAGATCTTGCTGTTGAAATTACCATGTGTACCCAAATGGTTTGTGGCAAGCTTTGCACCTTGCTGTAGGGTCTCCTAGGAATGGTAGTGCCATAGCTAGCTCAGTTTCAAACTTGTCCTCTTCTTCCCTGCCTGCCAAAACTTGAATCCAGAAGTCTCTGCCTCTGGCTTTGCAACCATTTTCCATAGGTATTGATGTGGCAATGGTTTTAATGATGATATTAGAGGAAAAAAAAATTAGGCCTAAACCGAAAGTAAAACAAGCTTATTTTACCTGTAGTCAGAAATTCTGGAGATATTAATCTATGTAGCCACCATTGACCCATCTGTGTAGGCACTGTCTTGACATGCAGTGCCAGGCGCAGTTTTCTTGTTGGAAATGGTACATGTCAGTGCTTATTACAGTGTCATTTCCTCTCCTTTCCTGTCGTACACTCATGGTCAGAAGAGCATAAAATATCTACCAGATTCCTGACAAGACAAGAAGGTGAATGGGTATTGAGAGCATCCCGGGGCTCTTCTCTTTTGCAAGTATATGTTTTCTATCCAATTTCTCCTTCTTTGAATGTCTCCCATATAACAGGACTTGAGGATAGCCTGGAAAACACTTGTGTTTTACTTCCAGTGCTGTCCATGACAAGGTTTGTGAGTCAGAGCCCTGAGGTGTCCCAGGTCCCAGCCCTGGGTGCTCATTAACATGTTCTGTTCATGAAGTAGAGCTGAGCCATGGGGATGCAAATCTCCAGAGACAGGGAGGAGGGAGAGATGAGGTCTGTGACTCCTTAAGTGGCTCAATGTTGGGCCATGGTTTGATTTGGTAATCTTAGGGGTCTTTTTCAACCTAAATGACCCTATGATTTAAATGTGCTATCAGACCTTGTGAGCAACGGGCTTAATAGGGGTTCAATGGCACTGAGATTGGAACCATGTGGCTGGACCATTGCAAAGACAGGAGGCATACTCAGGAGACAGCTGTATGTATTAGAGTAGGACATAAGCTCAGTAAGATTGGAGATGTCTTTTATATTCCTTTTCTCTGTCCTAATTCATTGAATAATGAGAAAGCACAACTGCTATGACTATTGGTATATCTTAGAGATATATGTTACAGTGACTAGAAGCAAGAAATAACTATTTAGTTCTCTGAAGGATATTAACCTCTGGAAAGATTCAGCAGGATGTGCATGTATCTAAGTGGATAAATAATTCCATGACATGTGTAGGGGTCTAATACCTGGAGCAGTCCCTCAGACAGGGAGTTTGCTCTTAACAGTAGGACCCTTTCTGTCAAATATACCTTTTTAAAAATCAAAGTGGGGGAATCTAATAAAGTGGCTCTTTTCATATTGATTTCATCAATACAAAATATGATTTAAGAAGACACATTGTGGAACTTGATTCAAAAGCTGAGACTAGAAGCTTTAGCATAACCTCCTCCTGCACAGCCTCAGCCCTGCTTTTTCCACTCTGGGTCTAGGCCCTCAGAAACATGGAAAGGGTAGCAGGAAACTGGGTGATCCTGCTGTGAGTGCTGCAGTTGAAATGTGTGAATGGTGATGATAGCAAGAGGGGAAACTCAGAAAGGAATTGAAAACTGTTTTTTTGCTGCAAAGATTTAACATAGGTTTCATTGCTTTAAGCATTGCCTTGTCAGATCATTGCCCTTTGACAGAGCTTTAGTAACTGGAGTTAAACAAACTGTCTGGACTGTGTCTTTCAGTTTTTCATAATAAAGGAAGTGAAAAATGCTAGAAATCAATTACACTTGGATAGGAAACTTGTAAAGAACTTTCTTGATCGAGAATAAGTTTTATGGAAAGTGTGGCTGTTGTGGGAGATAAAGAATAGTTAATACATTTGGGGGGAAAAAAAGAATGAAATGTTCACATTTTTCTGTCACTTAACACCAAATGTTCAGCCCAAGGAAAAAAGGTATGGATTAAGCAGAAGACTACCAAAGTTAGTTAAAGTTTATCGTTCACATATTGCCTAGAAAATGTCATTCATTCCTATCCTAATTATTCCATATTTGGGCCGTCTGGCATTCAGTAACAAGTCATTAGCAAGATAGACAAGCTGCTATTGCAGTACAATCTGAACTCCTCTGGAAAAAGTTTGCAAAACAATGAAGGGTACAGAAAACATGAGCAACATGTTCCAATTTCCCCAGGCTCACCAGACAGCAAAGGTACATGATACGAAGCTAAGATAACCTGAATCCATTTCAAAATGTGTTTTAAAATTAAGGTAGAAAATTCAGTTCAACTCTTCTGTAACACTGAGGCCAGGAGTTGAGAGTGTGTTGTATCACTTCTTTTAAACTCTACTAGGAGTTCAGCCAGAGGAGACCAATAGAAGGTCTAGGTACAGTTCCACCACAGGATTTAAGGATGATTGTGGCTGTTCACTCAACACGCAAAGACTCAGTTGTTTTGTCTTTTCTAGGGATAAATGTGTCCCATTGTCACAGCACAATTTGAACCTACCAAAGGTAGTTATTGTCAATCTTTACAACATCCACTTTCCTCCATGCCCTTGCACTGCACAGCATTACTCTCCCTCTTTCTATATGTAATCTGGCCGATCCAAGTTCTTTGCAACAGGAGATGTTATTTAGCAGCAATTTTCCATGATGTGGAGCTGGCTGCCATCTGAAGGTTTGCCTGACATTTTTGCTGCCCTGTCTCCTGACATACTCTCAGGTGTTTCATATGTGGAAACTGACTATCAAATTTGGCTTTGAGTGGCCTCTCATCCGACATGTGCATCAGCTGCCTCGGAGAACACAGCCCACAGGAGTATTACTACAGCACTCAACATTTGATGGGACTGTGAATAACAGGCTAATTGCACTGTGTGCTTATTTATACCAGCAACAACACAGTAGTCAGTGCAGGTGAAACTGGGAAGTCACATGCCTTGATAATGACAAGCTGTCCATGTTTCACAGGAGTATGAGAAAGTGGTGATGACAGCTGTGTGACACTTTGAAGCCAGATGCCTCCTGTATTCCAGATACGCTGTCCTTTAATCTCCTAAGAGTCGTGCTGGATTTTGCTGTGCTCTGGGTGACTTCGTTTCTTGCTGTGACACTCCGAGACAGCCTCCTGCTGTGGAAGTAGAATTGGTCTGCAGGCTTCAGAGCTATGTTGTCAATACACGTGGATGGGCCAGTCTATTTTCTAGCACTGTGAGTGGTGAGTCTGGAAAAGAACCTCCATTTTCTTTTTACTGGTGGTCAGTCCAAATTGCCTGGCAGGATTATTGAAATATTGATTAATGGGATGTGCAATGACTACTAGGCTGTTGATGAAGAGCAGGTTCCAGGCCATGTCTTTATAACCTTTCATTTAGCACAGAGGCTCTAGGGCCGCAGGAGGGAAAGTAGCTCTCAGGATGTTATTGTTATTCCACCCTCTAATGGTTCTTCTGTACTGGAAGAACATTCTTTTGGTGATTATGTATGATTTGCAAATAGTAAGCATCTTAGAGTGACTCAACCATGAACAAACATAAATATGTGAAAAGGTATTTTAAGCCATGTCCCCATAAACCTTTACATGTAATAAGCTTGAATGTGATGTTTGATCCACTAATCATTCTGAGACTTACTAAGGCCAGAAACATAAGCATTAGTTAAGTGCAGATTGAGACTGCTCTGTATTTGACTAGCTATTTTCCTGAGAACTTTCTGACCTAAGTGTGTGACAGAAGCTTTCTTTTTTAAATAACTTTATGAATGTTTGCTGGCATGGCAAACCAAAGGAACAAGATACAATAGCCCCTTGGTATAAATCTCTGTTAATGAGATCAGGACTAGAAACCTCATTGTTCAACTCACATTCTGTCTGAACGCAATCTGCTTCTCAAATTATAAATCAGGGGCAAGACACTGTACCATTGTGTAACCCTACACCCTGGCTCTGGAATGTTTCCTAGTCACAAGAGGATTGTCATCATTTCAGTTACGAGAGAACTATCTAACAGGCTTGGGCCATATTTGGTCTACAACCCCCCCCTGAATGAAGACAAATCCCCCCCACTTGCAGGAGGGTAGTTTTTGTAGCAAAGATACAGAAGCATGCATTATAGTGTGCCACATCTTGGAATCTAGAAACAAAAGAAAAAAGCACTGTCAGAAGCAGTGCTCATTGCTAAAGATTATGTTTATGTATATTCTATATATCTCCATCCCTCTAGAAAACAAACACACATACGTGTAATAAGATCATAGAATCAAAAGGTTTAGTTCTGTCTGCAAAGGCTCACTGTGTGTGCGAAGCCTCTGCCATCCCATGAGACCTCACAGCACATTCTGCTTCAGAAAGAAAGATCCCCTCTAACGATCTCAGTCAGAGAGAGGGACTTAGTCACAGGGTGTGGATGGGGCAGTAATTTCAAGAGCTCTGAAGGACATAATTGCTTCCACATTTTCATCCAGCTTTCTAGCAATCCAAGAAAATGGGGAAAGACCTACTATATTTATTACTGGCTCAGAAGTTGTATAGAAGATCCCAAGCTCACTCATCAGCTCCACCAGATGTAACTCATTAAATACTTAACCTAAATGCACAACCTTTCAGCCAAGTCACCTTTTGTCTTTGATAGGACTCAGTCTACAGGAAGGGAAAGAGGTTCTCTCTTAGTACCCTGTGCTCTGTCTCCCTACTTCTTCCTGCTGTTCAGAGCAATATCATGAAAAGTCTGTGTAAATACTCATCCTTCCCATCAAATCCCCACTAGCTGAAACCTCCCTGTGTTGTTCTCAGCTACTGAGAACATCTGTATTGGTACTGCCTCAGCAGCTGTGCAAAGCAGCAGCACATAGCTCTGTTCTCCAAAGGCAGACCATGGGCATGGGTTCACTGGACAACACAGAGATCAGTGCTGCAGTGTGAATAACCAAGAGAAAATAACTCCTGCATACTGACCATATGACCTCTGAAGGCCATGTTCCCTAGTGCCAAACCCTTTGCCTACAGCTGAGAACAGAATTCAGGCTGCTTGATTGTGCAAATTTTGCTTTTTATTAGACAGCCAAACTGAGAAATCAGAAGGGCAAATAATTTCCACAAGTAAGAAATTACCAAATTGGTAAAAGTGGACCTGAAACTAAACATTTCACGTAGCTTTTGACTAATTGGATTAAGATAGTCTCAAAACCTTACCTTGAAGTGAAAAGTCACATTTTTATATACAAACAGAAGTATTTCAACTTTTCTGATTTCTTTTCTTTGATCAAAACTCTGAATATGAATTATTTCAGGAGCATTTCCTTCTTTAGAAATATATGTTTTCATTTATTCAGTTTGCTTAATGTCACAGCTCTTCAATGACCATCAAATAGCAGACAACAGTCCATTCTATCAGCATTTTTACCTAACTACAGCATGGCACAACCTTAAAGAAATTCAGGATCTTTTAGATTCTCATCATGGCCCAGGTAGGAAGATTAAATATGAACAGACATTGCTAAAAATTGGATAAACGGCATAAGAAAGTAATTTTTTTCCTTTTTCCCTTCCCTTCCCTTCCCTTCCCTTCCCTTCCCTTCCCTTCCCTTCCCTTCCCTTCCCTTCCCTTCCCTTCCCTTCCCTTCCCTTCCCTTCCCTTCCCTTCCCTTCCCTTCCCTTCCCTTCCCTTCCCTTCCCTTCCCTTCCCTTCCCTTCCCTTCCCTTCCCTTCCCTTCCCTTCCCTTCCTTCCCTTCCCTTCCCTTCCCTTCCCTTCCCTTCCCTTTCCCTTCCTTCCCCTTCCCTTCCCTTCCCTTCCCTTCCCTTCCTTCCTTCCCCTCCCCTCCTTGTTTTTTTTCTATTTTTTTTCTTTTTCCTTTCTGTTTTTATTTTCTTCTTTGTTTCTTTTTCTCTGAAAGAGCACAAACTATTGGATACAGATTAAATAAAAATGTTGAACAATTGCTTCCTTCTCCAAACAAGAACAAAATTAATATATACAATAATAGAGACTTTATATGTAGATTCATGTCACCCACAGTGACTTCTGTTGTCTGGATCATGGCCACCATTGTTGCCGGCTTGGGATTTATATTCAATATTGAAGGAATCCTGCAGCTATGATTTGAAATACAATTCCAAAAACATTGTGGAGTCATCTTTAGTTTCTTTTGTAATGTGCATTGTCATTCCCATTTTGTCTGCGGAATTTGACAGTATCAGTCATGTTCTCCTCCCAGCAGCAGCGCTTTACCACAGCTGACTTGTGTACTATATACTGGCCTAATACAGGCAAATGCATATTTTGAGGGTGCACTTTAGTCTCAAATGCTTTGAAGCACCCTCAGTCCTAACAGCCTGTGGTTGTACAACACAGCAGTATTCACTGCTGCAATTCTACACACACTTTAGCTGCCCCTAAACAATGTCATAAAGGTTTGCTTGTGCCTGTTTTGGCTGCAAAACATAGTGTTTAAAATTCTTGAAGCATCAATTACAGGTGTCAGTAGTGGCTCTGCAAAGGCCTTCAGCCCTTCACAAGGCTACAGTTCTGTTAGTCTGTGAATTTTGTAGCTACAGAAAATGCTTTTTCCCCAGGAAAGCAAACTGGCCAGGAGCAGTGGCTGGAGAAGGAAGGTCTCTGGCTTCTCCCAGCCCTCCTGTTCCCTCCCATTACCACTGCAGCTCTTGCCACCACCAAGACCTTACCAACGAGCATAGGCAAGGACCCTGCTGCCTTATGATCCTGGCTGGCAGAAAGTTCCAGAAGAGAATGGAGAACCAGAGCCTTGTTCACAATCCCCAGGCTGCTGTGGCGGGGGTTGCAGCTCAGCCTATCCCTGTCTCGCTGCCTGTCCCTGCCAGCATGGAGGACTTGTCATAGTCCCCACGTGTCTGCAGCTGCACCTGGCCCTCACATTCACAGCACCATTATGTCTGTCACTACTGCCTCCCATGCCAGCAGCAGGCCTCAGGTCTGTTGACTCCTGCCATCCTAGAACCTAGCTGCAAGTGCTGGAGTGGATGATGGCTATTGGCTGTGGTGCCCTCCCAGATGTGGAGGGAGATAATATTCTTCCTGGCATTGCAGGCTGCTGCACAGGCGATGGAGGAGAAGGTGGACCGTGTCAGAGGTGCTTTCACGCCCTGCAAACCCCTGATGGGGCATAAAGGTTGTGTTAACATCGACCTCTTTCTTCTAACCCTGACCTTTTCCTGGCAATGTCTGCACTCAGGAAGCTGCTTGTCAATCACATTCTAATCAGGCTCTGCTGCAGTTTGCAACCCATTTGGGACACTCTCCCAGGCTACTGCCTTGCATGAGCTGATGGCAAAAGACAGTGCTGTGTGTACACCACTATTGTAACTTTTCCTGAGTTAAACTGTAATGGATGTGTCATCACGCACCACAAAGTGCCACAGAAGAGCTGTGGAGCTGCCATCTCGTGCTGAAATCTTGCCTTTATTTGACCTGGGAGCCTTACTGCTTGCTTGCACATGATTATTTTTTGGGACCATTTCCATGTCGTTCTCTGTAAAAGTACCAAGGTGTGCTTGCACCTGAAACCACGGGTGTTCAATCAAGTTTGTACGTAGGTACAAATTTAAAGAAACTTTGTGGGTGTTTTGAATTTAGGCTCGTACTGGAAAATTGTTTTTCATACTAAATTTTTATCACAGGAACAATATAGATTAATTTATTTAAAAAAGCAGTTAAAATGGTAGGCAGAGTGAAGGTACCCAAATTTTGTATGTTCACTTCTAAACCAAGCTTGTTGATTTTACCATAGTTAGTTTTCTTTATACTTGAAAAATAAAGTCTTTTTTTTTTTTTTTTAATTTTGTGTGTTGCATAGAAAAGCCTGGGAACACCAATCAGAAGAATAACCATCAACTAAATGGAACAAAAGACCTTGTTGGCTTTTCAGAAGTGCTCCGAATCCAGCTGCTGCCCCTGGGCCCACTCTCATAGTGCAAATTCATGATGCCCAAGAGTCACACTGTTCAGTCACCTAAACAAAAACCTATAATTCACTATTGTCAAAAGAGCCAAAGTCCCCTCAGAAACAAGGTTATTATCTTTGAGTTGAAGCCTGTAACCCTAAATAAAAAAACTAAATTGAAAATCTTTTCCTAGAAATGTAAATGCAGGCAACCTGTTTTTGAAAGAATGTCTCCATGTAATTGAGGAAGCTGACTCAAGGGCTTTACTTCTGCCACCTAAACCGATTAACAGGAGTAGAAACCTGGTTAAGCTGGTGCTCTGGCTTGCTGACTATCAGGACAGCTTTTGATCCAGGGTCTCTGGTATTTGGATTATTTGCTCTCCCCTCTCTTAATCTCTGTGGGGAAACCTTCCTCTGCTATTTAAGTATGAAATCCTCACCATACTGGAATGTTGCAGGGTACTGCTTACAAACAGAGATGTCAGGGCTCAGTATTTCAGTGTGAACCAATGTTGAGTTCCAACTCAGAAGGCCCTTTGTTTGTTTGTTTCATGTCTTTTGCTGGAAATTCTACATGTATTTGATCACCTAAGACACTGTAAGTCCTGCCATACATCAGAATTTTTAGACATGTGGACTTCAGCTATACTTTCCCTTTTCTGGCAGCAGTGTCAGTACAGATGGCAACAGTGATTAAAAGACACCAAGTTTCTCAAATGTTTATGATTAAATACAGTTTATCTTAAGAGGCTCCAGACTGAAGTCAGCTCCTTTAAGCCTGTCAGATTTTTCCTCCAAAGATGATGGAATGCCTAGCTAGAGGAGAAAGGTTATTTATTATTTATTATTCCATTCTTCAAAACATTGTATCAAAAAAGAAATCAATCTTTCCCTAAACATTCTTTGTAAAATTTCAGCTGCTAACTATTATTTGCATATGTAGCTCACCTTAGTTGACACAACATACCAGCAGGTAGCTCTAATCCCTGATAAACTGTCCATTGTTACGATGGCATGTTCTCCTCTTCTCTTTTTCTTACAGGTTGGTTCCCTCCTAAGCAATGGCAGTACTTTTTACGGATAATGGCATGATGATCTTGGTAGTATGATGGGGAACAATAAAGTTTTTAAAATACTTTTGCCAAATAATCATTTAATAGCTTCTTTTGGGAAGATGCATTCCACTTAGAGAATACCAGTGTTCCTCGGGAGGCATGTTCCCATGGTTGCACTGTTATGGAGCTCCTTAAATAAAGCTCTCCTTTAGTTTCCATACTCTTTGTTTCAAAGGCTAGCAATGACACTGTGTGGGGTGGAAGTCCCATACTTCCACCACAGCCCTGGTGGAAGTATAGGACTTAATTCCCCAGACAAACCCTACCCTACTCTACCTAATTCTTACTATATACTTATATGAGCAGAAAATCAGGCATCTAAGAGGGAGTTATAAATCCAGAGATTTAGTAAATTGCTCTTATTGCTTCTTGCAGCTAATTACCAGTCTAGAACTTTTTTTTAAAAAAAAGTGTGGATATGGCACGTGGGGACTTGGTTTAGTGGTAAACATGGTGGTGTCAGATTGGACTCAATGATCTTAGAGGTTTTTTCCAACCTAAATGATTCTGTGATTCTATGATTCTGTGAATGTTTATCTACTTTGTACTGAAAGAGTAGAGGAAGAGCAAACAGAGGAAGTTAAAAAGTCACCATTTCTTTGCACTTAACTAACTTCACAGATTTAGGTATCATGCTGATTAACTAACAAAGGGGCTTTAGTCTAGAACTGGCATAACAACTCAGGCAGGTTTTTTAAAATTAATTTGACAATAAAGTGCAGAATAAAACAGACAATTATCCTAAAATGCTTACCAGTCAATTTAAATTCATTATTTGAGTTTTGCTTTCTTCTTTATTTTGTTGCTAATTTTGTAGTGTCAAACAGTATAGACACTGCATATAAAGCACATAAAGCTGCAAGATCCTGTAGCAGATAATATCAGTGTCTTCTGTACATTTGCAATGGATTGCTAGCTGAGGCACTCTGGCACTGCTCTGAGGTCACTGCAGGGCTCACCAAAAGGGAGAACATGCATTGCTGAATACTCTATAATGAAATGGAGAATAATGAGATATAAATTTAAATCGAAATGTGATTATGTACAACATTCAAGAAACATCATTTGATGGTATTATGTGATATGTTTTCCATTATATAAACAATTGTGTACCTTCACCTGGATTTAGAGGTTGGTATTACAGAGTACAATGTCCTTCACAGAAATTACTGAGTGAATATCCATACTTTATCAGAGTGCTCTGAAACTAGAAGAGCTGAAGCAGGGTGTTCTCTCAGTAAGTAAAAATTTAAAATCCCAGTGTTTCTTTCTCCTATCATAGTTGATGAAATCTCATTCATCTGTACTTTTTATGAAGATGGCTACTTGTTCAACAGTTCACTCTTATCACTAAGAATTATTCTAAACGAGTGGCTGAGATATGAATGTCTATCTGCAATTGGACACCTGTTTAAATGTTTAAGTATACATTTGTAGGGAAAGAAAGGTCTTAAATGTCCATCAGAGAACCTACAGTTCCAGAGACTGGACAGCCTGAGTAATATGTAGTGTTTATATCTTATTTGCGAAACAAAAATTTTGTAGATGAAGAATTAGTGGGAGGAAGCTTAGTCGCAGACCAGCCAACCAAGGAAAAACACACTGCTGAGAGGAACAGATTTGTTTCCTGGGATTTTTGTTTGTTTGTTTGTTTTTGTTTTGTTTTGTTTTGTTTTAATGTAGGACAGACTATGAAGAAAGGACCAGAGAGCAAGCTCAAAAATATGTTAGTAAAACACAGTTAGATCCAATAAAGGTAACTCTGCTGAAAAATGCAAAATTTAAAAGATGTTTAGCCATAAAACACTAAATTTATAAGACATGAGGCAGAAGAAAGGCAGCTGATATTCTAAGTCACACCTATTACTGAGGTTCACAAGAAGAGAGGTAATGATGTACCCTGTGGTCTTTTCACAGTTCCACCTCAAAACCAGGCAACCATTTTGAATTTATGAGCTGGGATAATTCCTGGGGTGTTTCAATCTCAAATTCAGTAAGTTGCAAAAGCCTAATGAATAAAGAATATTTTCTCTAACATTTTTGGTAACAGTTTATCCAGTAAAGTATATGAAGTATGTGACAATCATCTTGAGTGCGATCATACAGCATGTACAGGACTAGGGGATCAGGCCCAGCCAGCATGGGTTTAGGAAAGGCAGGTCCTGTTCCACTGATCTGATCTTCTTCTATGTACATATGACCCATTTAGTGGATGCAGAAAAGGCTGTGGATGTTATCTACCTGGACTTTAGTAAAGCCTTTGGCACAGTTTCCCACAGCATTCTCCTGGAGAAACTGGCTGCTCATGGTGTGAATGGATGCATTCTTCACTGGGTAAAAAACTATCTGGATGGCTGGACCCACAAAGTCGTGGTGACTGGTGTTACATCCAGCTGGTGGCCGGTCACAAGTGGGGTTCCCCAGGGCTCAGTACTGGGGCCAGTTCTGTTTAATATCTTTATTGATATCTGGATGAGGGGATCAAGTGCACCCTCAGTCACTTTACAGCTGGCACCAAGTCGGGCGGGAGTGTTGATATGCTGGAGGGCAGGAAGGCTCTGCAGAGGGATCTGGACAGGCTGGATTGATGGGTCAAGACCATTTGTATGAGGTCCAACAAGGCCAAGTGCCAGCTGCACCTGGCTCAAAACAAGCCCAGGCAGTGCTACGGTCTGGGGGCAGAGTGGCTGGAAAGCTGTCCAACCGAAAAGGACCTTGGGGGTGCTGGCCAACAGCAGCTGAACATGAGCCAGCAGTGTGCCCACGTGGCCAAGGAGGCCAACAGCATCCTGGCCTGTATCAACAACAGTGTGGCCAGGGAAGTTATTGTCCCCTTGTACTCAGCACTGGTGAGGTTGCACCTCAAATCCTTTGTTCAGTTTTGGGCACCCCACGATAAGAAAGACATTGAGATGCTGGAGCATGTCCAGAGAAGGGCAATGGAGCTGGAAGGGTCTGGAACATAAATCCTATGAGGAGTGGCTGAGGGAGTGCAGTTGTTTAGCTTGGAGTAAAGGAGGGTTAGGGGGGACCTTATTGCTCTCTACAACTACCTGAAAGGAGGTTGTAGCCAGGCAGGGGTTGGTCTCTTCTCACAGCTAACAAGTGACAAGGACAAGAGGAAATGGCCTCAAATTTTGTCAGGGAGGTTTATATTGGCCATTAGGAAGATTATCTTCATGGAAAATGTTGTCAAGCATTGGAACAGGCTGTCCAAGGAAGTGGTGGAGTCACCACCCCTGGAGTAGTGTAGATGTGGCACTTAGGGACATGGTTTAGGGAGGGACCGGGCAGTGCTGGGCTCATGGCTGGACTTGATGATCTTACAGATCTTTTTCAAATTAAACAGTTCTATGATTCTAAGTATATGGTCATGTGTCTATAATTTTTCTTCAGTATAAATACATAGTAAAGGAGAAGATCAATAATACAGAATTATAAATACTAACTCCTGCATCATAAACTGAACATTTGAAATGTAAATGTTGTACTTCAGACACTCATCTGCCTATTCATTTCTTTGCATTCCAGGTATCGTATTTGTTTCAAACTGACAAGATCTAGAATATATGAAACAAAATACAAACACTTACTGAAGAAAGGTAATACCCGTCACTTACAGAAAATGGTATATCTTCAGGTCAAAGTAAGAATTCACTGCAGTAACAATTATTTTATGCATTGCCATGCATAATTACCCCTTTCCTCTGTGTTATTAAGAAATACAAATTATTTATTAGTTATATATACTTCAAATAGACCCTACTAAATTACTGTTCCTTAAAAGCTCTTAGAACTTCCTGAAGACACTAGAGACACTTGGAAAGTGTCTTCAGATCCCAAAACGAAAATGAAACCAGAAGATGAGGCAGTCTGTTAAAGCCTGTTTACAGTATTATAAAGTTCATATTTTTGGGGGCTTTGTTTTGCATAATAGAAATGTGAAAATATGGCAATCCAGATGAACAGATTGATGTCAATATTTCAATTCTATTTTTACAATATAAGCCGTAAGTTTACTTTGTAGGTATTAAAACCGAACACATTTAAATTAAATACTTACTAAGGAGTGCTTATCTGTAAAACATGTGAAGCAAATGGGTTTCTGGTAATGGCTTCTTGAACATCTAAATAAAAGCATGAAAGTATATAATAAATATTATGCAAACCAAATACTTTAATAAAAATAAGATTCACAGTCAAATATTCAAGACAGAACTTTCTGAAGATTGTGGAAATGTAGTTTAATAGCACTAGTTTTATTTTCCCTATTAACTGCTGCTGTAATAGGCCATATATCTATTTTTAAAACTTGTATCTAGATATTATATGAACAAAAGATTTAGTGTCAATAAAGAAATCTAAAGCTAGAGAAAAGAATGCCAGCTACTATAAGCTGGCAACAAATACTCCAGGTGTAGACTAGTTAGTGACCATTATTAAAAAGACCACTATGAAGGTACACAGTTTGAGTCACTTAATTTTTTAACATGTGAAAACAAAGACAAAAAAAGGTGTGCAGAAAGGTCACAGTTTAAAAAAGCAATGTACTTTTATGACACATAAGTACAGACAACCATTTACTTACTAATTTACAGGTACCTACTTACATGTAAGTCTACCTGTAAAATTTCCCAGCTTCCTATTACCAATTTTAATCCCTAAATAATAAGGCAAGCTAATTAAGTTTCCCAGGTACATAACTATCTGTATGTATTACATTAATTTTCACAGTTACTTCATTTGCAATCTGTTAACTCCTATGACTCTTTGTTTCTTTCATATTCCTAACATACTCTTCTTACAGTTTTCCCGTTCACACTTTGCAAACTTCAGCACTGTCTCCCAGTTCTTTTACTGAATTTACCTTTCCCTATATTTCTTTGTAATTTCCCTCTTATACAGCAATTTAGTTTCTATATTCGTGTATTTCTCTTTTCATATCTACTTTCCTAACCCGAGCACACCATACTAAAACACCTCTCTGATAAAAAATGGAATTCTTCATTTCCATTTGCCTGGAAGCAATAACCACAAGTTATGATATAATGAAATTCGGAACCACTGTTTGATGGAGCAGGAATTGTAAGCTACAGCTGCAGAAAATTTTTAAACAGTTGCAAAGACCTATTATTCTGCTGTGCAGTTTATAGGAAACTGAAGCCTTTTTCCTTGAAGTCATGCAATCCACCATGTGATGTAAAAATGAGTGGATAGTGCGCAGAAGCTAAATAAGCCCTGGTTTAGTTTGATTCCAGGCAATAAGGAGGTATACTTGGGTAACTTGATCATGAAATGGTGCAGTGCAGAAGGAAAAGTAGTGGAATAGTAAAATGAAATCAATGGACTTCAAGAAACTCTTATAAACTCAAATAATTGACATGTAAAATCTTGTATGAAAAAAGTCCAAGGAAAATATAAAATTCAAGAGAGTTGGCAATTCCACAAACAGCACAAATGGCAAGCAGAAGTTATTTCAATCATATGAGAAGTCAAACAGTGAAGAGATCACGTATACTAAGTCACAAGTTCCCCACTGATTTCAAATACAAGATGGGGCACACAAAATACCAAAATTATGCCAAACTAATGAGAGCTTTTATGGAAGACACGTATGACCACATAGGTCAAAGCAAATCCTAACCATTAGATAAAGAAACGGACCCAAGAAGTAAGTTTGTTCTACAACTGTGTTAGTTATCATAAGAGAACTAATGAAAATGTTAGCTAATTAATCACTGGGGAAAAAATTATCGAGAACAAGTATAGACATTTTCCCCACATTCTTCAGCAAAATGGAAGCTGTGATTGGAGAGTTCATACAAAAAGCACCAGTATAAACCAGGTAAGAAATCAGCCTGGTAGAGAGAAGGAACAAGTTAGAGAATACTTAAGTAAGTTTGACATTTTTAAAATGGTTGCACAAGTGATATTCACTCAAACGTTCAGATTTATCTGCAGCGATGTCACAACTCAGTATTTGTGACTTTTAAGAATTCATGGAGAAGAGGAACATTCTAAAATACTAGAAGAAAATGAAAAGCCGTTCATTATAAAGGAATATATTTGCAAAAAATATATGATATATCAAATAAAAGGTAATTATTTGCAAAAATAATTGCAAAAAAATCAAGATGGATAAAAACAGATTCCCAAGTGAGGCTGATGTGCCTGATGCATCTTGAAAGAACATTTTTGACAAACATCTGTTGCAAACAACATCTACAGTTGGGCTGAAGATGTCGTCCAGTCATATTTTGAATCATATTTTTGACCAAGAAAAGGTCACCGTTATTTTAAATTAATCTCACTGACTTCAAGAAAGGTCTCATGATTTTGATCTACTGTTTGCTAAATTCAGTAAATAACAATAATAATAATAATAATAATAATAATAATAATAATAATAATAATAATAATAATAATAATAATTTCTATCACGGGATTCCTAGTTTTAACCCAAATAAATCTATGGCAACAAAATATAAAGTTATTTAATCATTTGGTGTATCATCTTATTTATTATCCAACTTACTTTGTAGCCTCTGATTGAGATAATTAAGAGACTGGAAAATCCTCTGTTCTTCTACTGAGAGTGCACTCATGCCTGGCCACGGAGCTCTGTTAAGCAGTGAGGGCTGTCTGGCTGGCTGCACACTGTCCATAGCTGCCAGGATTTCACCCTCCGCCATGGGTGTATTTGCTAGTTTTTCTGCCATTAGAAACTGAACAGTGCTTGCTGAAACTGAAGAGATTACAGAGGGAACTTCAAATGAGAAGAGCTCATTACATTTAAGTAAACTGCTTGTTTTCATGACTGTATGTCTGTGAAACACATAAAACCGACATTGAAAGATCAATTGGCAAAATCAAGAAACTTGATACATTAGAAAATAAAATAATTAAGAACACTAATTCATCTTATAATTGGCACCAGAGCAAGTCCTAATGAGTTTGGAAATATGTAATGGTAGCAAGCAATACCTGTCCCTATCATATAGTTATGTATGACATGTACAGCTACAAACAGGCATGGAATGAAAATTAAATACGTGTTGTAATGCGTTTATAAAACCATCCATACCATGATAGGGTTATATATTGCATTTCCAGGAAAAAAAATTAGGTATAGATAGATAACTACCCTTTTCTGCTTAGAATCACTGATGTCAAAAGGCACAAGCCATGTTACATAGTGGATGTATTAGGTCATTCTACTTTATGTACAACCAAGAATTGAAGTGAGTTGGGTTACTATACCTTCCTCAGATTTATAGATGTTTTTCATCTTTTGTACTGGATCGAATGTGGATGGAGCAGGACTCAGCTGGACAGTACATAATGAATTCTATAAAAAATATTATAAGAATATTTTAAGTATAATTTAAGGTAACCACTACCTTTTGAACATGTTTTATTTATTATTTCATATTACCAAATGTTTTGAAGTGCCAAAGTATTAGTGTATACTAATTCAGTGAGGTATTCTGGTTGGTTTTATTCTTGTCGTTAGCAGTGACAGCAAACATACTGATTCAAAATTGCATGACACTGAACAAATCTTTGATATTTCTAAAGCTCTTTCCATATTGAAGATAAACAAGCTTTTTATTTTTTGTAGTATTTTATATTAACCTGTGCATGATGAGTAGGCTCCCATCTTTTAGATGCTACATTTTGTCTTCTGTGTTCTGAAACAGCTCTGTGTTTATTTTCATAGTTGTCAAGAACTTGATTTTGTCTTGTAACAGGAACAAAACCTTAAATAACATGCAGACAAAAATAAACCAAAAATGTGTAAAACCATGATAAAGATAGTACTAGCAAAACTAATAATGATGAGTAAATATCTCTGCCCACATTCAGATGTTTACATCTGATCTCATTAAATATATTTTCTTAAAATGAAAAGAGAGAAACAGGCACTTTTAAGGTGTTTTTTACCTCATGTTAGCATAGGACTATGAGATACAGGTGTGGATTGTATGTGGACATAAGCATGCTAAGTGAAGCCCCACTTTGAATCCGAGATAATAAAGATGGTAAGTACAAAGATACAAGGTGGTCTTACCAAATAAAAAGGAGAATGAAAGGTGAGCTATGATATAAAAATACCAAATAATGTGCCAAAAAGTAATGTTTTAGAAAATAAATTGTATTTAAAGAATAATCTTGAAGTCTAACTGCCCAAGACAGTAAATGCCTGTTGACAAGTTGCTGTAATGTATATCTTAATGGATTCAACTTCTGTTAAGATTACGTAGCAGTTTGCAGAAAACGGGGTAGTTCACACTTTATTTGATTCACAGAATCAAAGAATGGTAGAGGTGGGAAGAGACCTTTGGAGGTCTCCAGTACCTCCACTCAAACAGGTCCACATACGGCTCCTTGCCCAGGACCATGTTCAGATGGCTTTTGAGCATCTTCAAGGATGGAGACTCAATAAAATCTCTGGGGCAATTTGTGCCAGTGCTCAGTCACAAAGTAAAAAAAAAATGCTTCTTGATATTCAGAAGGAAACTCCTTTGTTTCAGTTTGTGCCCTTTGCCTCTGGTACTTTCAGTGGGCACCGCAGAAGAGAACCTGGCACTGTCCCCTTTGCAGCTTCCTTCCAGGTATTTATAGACATCGATAAGATTCCCCATGACCTTCTCTTCTCTGGGATGAACAGTCCAAGCTCCCGGCCTTTTCTCCTAGAAGAGATGCTCCAGTTCCTTTACCATTTTCATGGCCAGTCACTAGACTCTCTCCAGCACATCCATGTCTCTTGTACTGAGGAGTCCAGAACTAACACAGTACTCCAGGTAGGGCCTCACAAGCATTGTAAGGTTTAAAAGTCATGGTTTTAAACCTTATTTCTATAGCTTGGGATTTTGTAGTTAATCTTACTAATTCATACATCTGTATGCTAATTGTAATGACAGTACTGTTGTATAGCATTTTCCCTCAGTCAGAGAGGTCTAAGCTAGACACTGTACCTCAAAATCTATTTCAGTTTTGTCTGGTGTAGCAATACATTTTCAAAATTAAAGCATCAAGTTTCAAAATTAAAATTATGTTCTTAATTAAATGTTTATGCATACAAACCGAAGATGCAAATTAGCATTTTCATGGACAACTCAGGAATCTACATACCCAAGGAGATATTATATTCTCATTTGTAAACACAGTTACTAGACTTGTAAATGCAGTTACTTGATTTATACTTGGGAAGATAAATTACCTCTTTATTTACATAATAAATATTTACATGTGCCGTTTAATGTACAGTTCACAATTTCACCAAGAGATCTTTTACTGATTCTAACAGAATTTTGTTTCTTACAGTGACATTAACAAAGCAGAATTCCTACCATTCACAGAAAAAGAAAACAATTAATTGATACTTGAAGCATATTTGAAACTAGTCATCTGGCTGTGTCAGAGACTGAAATGGTTAACGATTTATGCATTCGAGGAGTTGGATAAATAGATAGTTCCTTCTTTTTAATAATGGGTCCATAGTGGGCCAGATTTCTTTTTTTTTCCACAGGAACCTGCCAGCAGATGAGATCAAACTGCGTGAGACCAATAAAGCTTTCAATTGCAGCAATGGGCAGAAAAGATAACTGCCCCCACAACTGCTTTTATTATCAGCTTACAAGTATCCCATGAGAAAATGAAGTAGCAACAGGACTGAAGACTTATACTCTTCTTTGACATGTGTTTGTGGTTTTATCTTAATAACTTTGTAATATGCATGTCTGTATGTATTTTTGTCTCAGTAAGTTTGCAATATGTAAAAGTTTACCACAAACATTGTGTTTGTCTTCCCTCTACTCCCAAAATTTGTGTTTTTATCATGAACAACTCGCTGATAAGATTGTGTAAGACAAGCCATTTTATGTACTGCTAGTTTAGTTTTTGCCAAGTTTGTTTTGTCTTTTTGTTGGGGGGGCGAGTGGGCTTAGGAGAGGCTTTTGGATGTGTGTAGTTCTGTCTCAATCAACTGAGAATCAAAAAACTCAATCAAATTTAGCCTAGGAGTTAGTACAAGAATTTACACATATTTGGAATCATACAAATATGTATTATATGCATTAACCCTCTGCCTCAGAAGGCATCAAATTTTATATTTGGCTAAATTTCACAAAATATTGACAAATGAAACTAAATCTAAACAAAACAAAAGAAAATGTTACCTGAAGAGAATATAAGAAAACTTTTTACCAACTCCCAAGTAACTCAATGTGTTTGCATAAGAACTGATGTGTAATTTCAAGTACAATTTCAAGACACACTGTCCCCCCCCAACAGACACATTAGTATAGAATCCCTCACACCCGCTACGCATTAAAGGATACCCTGATTGCTCACAGGGTGGAGACAGTGGCTAGTGAAAATTAGATTTGTGTCAGTATTAAATCCTGATGTTTGTACCTTTGTTAATATTGGGAAATTTGATTGTAGCTATCAAGATCATATTACATCCCCTATGACTCATGGGGTGGAGAGAGTAGCTAATGAAAATTAGCTTACTATTTTATTATAAAGTTTTTTTTTTTTTTTTTTGCGGGGGGGAATTGCAGTGCATTGGGGCTATCTCTTCCTTTCCTTTACTCTCCTATCTTCCTGTCCACTATACAAAAAGCGCCGCCCACAAAGAAGATTCACAGAGAACAATGAAAGAAGAAAAATTGTTGAATGCATAAATCACGGGGTGGTGTCAGAGACTGAAACGGTCAATGATTTATGCATTCTAGGAGACTTTTGCAGGCTTTTGACCTCTGATGGGCAGTTGGGCCCATCCCTCCCTCCAGTGCTGAAGCCCTGACTAAGTGTCAAACCCTGAAAAGGCAGAAAGAGCCAAGTTTATACCACTGATGGCCCATCAAAGCCCATCCTCCCCTCTGCCAATCTTGAAAGGCAGGAACCAGGCCAGACACAGAAACTCTGCGCAGGCCCAGGGAGAGTTTGGAGGCTCGAGGCATGGCCCGTGGCACTAACCATGGGTATAATAACTCATAACTTCTTGGAGCGTGGGGGCTTCCCTCCTTCACCCCCAGCAGATCAAGGCCACCACTTCAACTGACAGACATGGAAGCTTGACACTATCAAGTGTCATCACTGGACCCCGTGGGCGGTGACTATATATCTTTTGTCCACTCTCAGCTTTTCTTTTTCCTTACTCTCCCTTACTCTTATCCTGTCTTTCTCTCCCCTATGCATTTTCTCCCTCCCCCAAAGGTTATCTCTATGTCACATTGTTATATGACAACACCCAAAATGCTAGCATATCTGTTGATACAAAATTGTTAAAATAAACCTTACCAATATATGTTTTCAGACACCGATTATTCAGTGTCATTTCACTCTAATCCACCCCAAGGGACTTATTGTTAAGAACCTGGGTTACCCCCTCCCCTTTCTCTGGGGCGGGTCATAACAGGCTGCTGCCATCAATAGTAACATGGGACACATTAGATTTAAAAGGTTGCCATTTAGTTAAGTGCAAATTATTGTAATATGATGCATGGTGCTGAATAGCACCTGAAAAGAAATGTTATATTGAATATGGCAGAAAGTTAAAAAAAAAAAAAAAGAAAACAAAAAGAAAACAAGAGACCCCTGATTATATCAGTGATCACATGATGTTTTTCAGAAAAAAATAAAAGTCAAACTTGCTCTATGCAGATGCATCAATACTTAATTTAATTAGTTTGCAAGACATGCTAGATATATGCCAAGGGAAAGATTCCTTCGAGACATGTAAGAGAAAATTATAATAAGCAATAGTATTGTTGCCGTGGGAGTTAGGTGCTGAAAAAATCTCCTGGAGCAGTTAATTAGGGGTGAGATAAGAAAGGGTTTATTTTGCCAAGGCAAAGATGTTACAAGACGCGCACAGGCCATGCCTGAGATGTTACATTTTATAACACCATCCATCCAATCCCACATGTGTCCACCCTGTGGCCTTTACTCTGGACTGCCCCGGGTCCACCCCCTGAAAATGGATCTGGGGGCTTTTTGGGACCCTCCGTTCATCTCATCTTCATCTCCCTCAGAGCACAAAGGGTACATAGTTACCCAGTTTTTGACCGTGTTCTGTGGTTTAGGCCCTGATATGCTGTTCTGCCAACAATCTAGGCCTTGCCTTGACAAAAGACTAAACATTTCTACTGGATTCCGGGGTAGGAGTGATATAGGGAGCATAGAATGGGGTAAGAGGGTTAAGGAATGTGTAAACAAGGGTGCTAGAGGGAAAGGGACAAGGGAGGAAGGGAGGGATGCTGCTTTTAGAGTCTACTTCCACTACTTATAAAACTTAAAAGTATTAGAAAAATAAAAACTATTAGGGGCTTAAGGCATCAGTATCTTTAAGGGAACAAGATACTAAGCAGTCTACAGCTGTTCAACTATAAGCATGTAATTAGCCCCATATTTGTGACAGGCTAAAGGTCAAACACGTTTTTAAAGCCTTTTACTGACTAAACAAGAAAGGTCTTAAAATAATTCTAATATCCAGCTACAATATAATATGTGTCAGCAGAAGATATACAACTTGAAGCCTGGAAGCCAAATTAAATTAAGATCCTCATGGATGATAATTTTATTTATTCATTTTTTTCTCACTTATACTTTAGGTACATTTGGCCAAGCATTGCAACAAATCACATTTTCTACAGTGTCTTCACAAACCTCATGGAACTCTGCAGATATTTTACTTGAGAGCAATGCAGTATTCAATCTCACAGCAAGCACTTCAGGACAAAGGCTATGATGTCTATGTGAATTGGTAGGCAATTGAACAAATAACAGCAAGTCAGTAAGAGTTATCTAGAGTATTTAAAATAAAGAAGACTTTCAAAACACAAAATCTAAGCAGATACTGAGAAAGGGTAACCCACCCAAATTTATTCCTCAGCTCTTCCCCTGAAAGAGCTGGAGGTATGTGACATTGGGAATGTAGCATTTAAAGTTGCAGTGAAGACAGTGTTAGTAGTGCACACAACTTTGACCCAGTACATTTCCTGATTGATTGATCTGATGTGCAGATAAGGACATCAAAAGGCAAGAATCTCTGCTGGAGGCAAGGCATGGTAATGCAAGTCTTCATTCATTTCCAATGTAAAATCAAATAGGTTAAGTCACCCGGATCTTAAATTCATCTGTTTGAACTGGAATAGACAAACAGATAGCATTTTTCATTTCCCAGCCCTACTTAAGGCCAAGAATATTCACCTGCCTGCCTTACATAACAGAGCTGTTTTGAATCATTCCATAGTTAAAACTATATATTACTAGATAAATGTAGATAAATGTAGATAAATACTAGATATATGTAGATAAAACTAGAAATGTAGGGGGGGTTAAGTTATCTGAATTAATTATTTTGCTAGAAAGTATTTTTGAGTTGCATGGCCAATCCTTGGGGTGATCTTGGTACATGAAGCAGTTTGAAATGCTGCTTATACTTGAAACAGGGTCTACAGTTGCAGGAACTCCTGCTGTAGCCCTCAATAGGAAGCAAACCAACAAACTACATAGAAATTATAAGCACAAGGATGTCATCAGTGCCCAAGGCACAGAATATAGATAGGCTGCACAGGAGAAACAAGGCAAATCAAAAATGAAATGTAATTTGAAATGTAAAAAGTGGGAGATGAAAGTTTATTCACCCAAAAATTTCTTATGCATCTTTCCTCTATCTTACCAATCAATCTCTTCATCAAGGTTAATTTTTAATGAAATGCAGGATTGTTTATCAAATTCCTTAAAATTCTTCATAAATCAGACATACTTTGCAGCAGAGCAAAGTTTGCTTGGCAGAAGCTCTTTAATTTTAACCTACCTTTAATTTTTTTTTAAAGCTTTAATTGTATTACTGGGAATAACTCTTAATAATTTTAGGCATTTTCAGTGTCAACATTTTAAAAACACAGTAGATCTATACTTCTTTCACTCTCATGTGGCAGTGACTGTTGAACAACAAGCTATGACTCTCAGTTACCTTGTAAAACTTGCTTGTATAAACTTACTCACTTCCTCCTATATCATTATTTAGACCACCTGTCACATCTGCTCATTAGTCATGAATATAATCTCAGGGAAAATACTTCCTTTTCATTTAATATTGTAGAGAGCTATTAAAAATGAGGATCAATGTTTGAGAGGCCTCTGGGCACCAGTAGAATAGAAATGACAATGACAAATGGTGAAAGCTTGTTAAAACTGGTTGTACTGTGTGGATGGATGAAAGGTTGGACATTTCAACTGAAAACAAATTCATGATGTAATTGAAGAAGACTTTTGTCTGAACATCCCCCCACCCCAGACCCAGAAACATGACTCTTACCAGTAGCGGACTCCTTTGCAGCTCGGACAGAATGTGCTCCACACCAGGAGGTGCTTGTTTTTCCAGCTGCTGGGATATGATGGAGATGTAATCCATTTTCTGCATTAACAGGTCTTCTCTCAGTGCAGGTTACTGAATGATTTTGACAGGCTCTTGCCTGAACACCACTCACAGAACAAGTATTTTTTGCCCAAGGTTCATATTTGGCCGTGCTGCAGTCGGGTGGAGAGATCACAGCGGCCAAGCCAGAACAAGCAATGTTCTCACTGTTTTCTCTACCATTCCTATTTAAACCCCAATTTGCTAGCACAACATGCTTGTCATTTAAATCATTCCTGCTAGTAGTGGTAGCTTGGAGGCTTGAAGGCGGCAGTGACTGACACCCAGGGCTGGCTGGGTTTTTGACACTTCTGTTTCCTGGCAGAGGTGCGGAAGGCGGGTGAGGTGTCAGCAATTTCCCTGGAGCTTTTTGAGTTTTGTTGGCTCCAGTGGCTGACTGCAGTTGGAGTATAGTGCCTCTTCTCCTGGGCATAAAACTTGTCTGGGCTCTTCCAGTTACTTTTGCCTTATTTTGGAGTTGATTACCTTCATTAATTTTAGAATTATTGCTATATACTGAGGGTTTACTTGCTTCATCTTTTGACACCATCCAAGCTTTTTTAGCAGAAAAGGATTCAGTAGACATAAATATATTCTGAGATGTGCATTCTTTATTTGATTGTTCAGTATTAACATTTGGTTTTGATATATGAGAATTTTCCTGATGATTTTTCATGAACGTGGGGTTTGAAGGTTGAGCAACAATACTTAAATTATTCTTAGGAGAATTATTTGCAGTTTGAACATATTGCAGCTTTGAAGAAGATACTTCACTGGTGCTTTTTTCACAGTATTTTTCATTATTTTCTGTTATTATCTGGTCAATTTGATCACACCATCTTAGCTTCCTATTGTATTTTTCATTTTCTGCACTTTTCTTTTTTAATTTTGCCAGTTCTAAACTGTCTCTGATAGATGACATGGATCGAGTTCCAAAACTGATCCCATGGTTCATAACCACAGTTTTGAAAGGACTGGGTTCATATTTAGAATCCTTCTTTAGGATACTTCTGAATAACTTTGCTCTTTTTCTTTCAAAAATATTACTTTTCAGGGTTTTGTCCTGTGCAGGAATTCCAGAATTGAACTCTGTATCTGACACCAGTGACATAGTGTCAATTATATTTCCCTTTCCTTTATCTTTGTTATTCTGTTGCTTAACTTCCAACCAAACTGAGGCATTTGGTATGTCTTGAAATAAAGATGTTCCTGGAATAGTATCATTATTACATTCAATATTTTCTTCTTTTGTTTCAGTCATTTTTCCTGAGGTATTTTTTAAAAACTTTGTACTGATATTTTTGTCCTTTGGTAATGTATCAGCTGTGCTGGGAATGCCAGTGGAACATCCCTGATTAGGAAATAAGATTATAGATGTTGCAATAGGTTGACTGGATGCTTGCACAGATATAGTTCTCTTCTGTGGGGTCATTTTAAAACTCTGATCTTGCATCAGATCCTGAACTCTTTCTCCTGGAATAGAATCAGGGCTGTCCCAGGCTTTGCTAGGATTGAAAACAGGATGAGTAATGGCTAATGTGCTAGCCATTCCAGAAGATGGCTTGGTTCTGTCTTCTTCTATATTTTGCAGAAAACTAAATGTATTAATTACAGAGTTCCTTTGCTTATCAGAGGTAGAGAACTCTGGAGGTTTTTTTCCAGATCTCTGAGAAGCAGATGATTCCTCTTCTGAAGCGTTCACATGTTCAGCAGGAGTTAGAACATTATGTTTAGCTAAAAGATCATGAATAGGTATGTTGTGGTAGTGTGGATCTGCATTTCTCAGGCAATTATTTAGATGCGCATTTTTAGAAGTACTTTGATCTATATGAAGTAAACCATTATTCCTAGTCTGGGATTTTTCTGGATCATACAGGGCACAGTCACACTGTGCAGTCAAAGATGATTCATTCGGTGTTGTGTAATTTCCACTTTGTCCTCCAGCCTCAAGACTGTCAAGGCTTGTCAGGCTTTCTGAATCATCTGTTTCGTTGAGTTCTTGATGAAAATTCTGAAATACAGGCAAAGAATCAGACTGTTAGATTTATCAGAAATGTGGTTTTGCTGATACTAATTTTTCATTAATGAGGGCCTAGACTAAAATACAAACAATATTAAGCCTGATGTTTTTATGACTTGGGTTCACATCACCATGAGTGTTTCCACCAAGTCAAAATTTACCTGTATTAAGTTGCAAAAGAAAATGGTGTAATTTGGGAAGAAATTTAGAGGAGAGAGCTGCATAGTTCAACAAATTTAATCCTTAGTTATATATGAATTCTGCAATATCAAAAAAGGAACTAGATTTATCTAAACAACAATACTGTTTATGGATTTCCCTATGATACAGGATGACTTCCATACTCTGTAAGGCTTCTAAGTGAGTTTACAAATTGAAAGAGAATCCATGAAAATGCAGATTTGATAGTGGATCTGCCCCAAACTGGAACTTCTCCATAATATTAGACTGAATATGTTTCTTTTCATACAACGAGCCACAAGTGATAAGGAGTGAAGCCTTGTCATGGCAAACACAGAAAAATCTCTTAGCTATCATAACCACAGCAACTAACAGCTCCCAACACCCCAGTGAAATTCCCTGTTCTGTTCATGTCTTTCAGAAAGAAGAAAGTATCATCTGATCTATGAGGACAGATCAGGTATAAGAGCCTAAGGGAGTCCCATCTACTCCCCCAACCTTCTCATCAGATTTTAATGGAGTGATGAATAAGAGGAACTGGTACCATCTGAAACATTAGTGGGACAACTTTATGTATGTACTGTACAAGCATTTTCCTCACTATTACTTCTCTATCCAAGCACTGAGATGCTGACATCGTTGACAATATATACTTTTGTAAGTACAAGACTTCAAAATACCCATAAGCATAAAGGATAACAAGCACGTCAACTATTTTCACAATCTCGTACACTCACTTTCACACAACTCAGCAGCAAAGTGATTGTTAAACTTATGTTGGAAAAAACTGGTGTGATAAACTAAGAGAAGCTGAATTAGATATGCAACTTATGCAATGAAGATTTTTTTTTATTAGTGACTTTAAATGGAAAATGTTTCAAGTAGCAAAATCTGTTAACCTAGGCAAGTGAATATATATCCCCTAGCAATAACATAGAATTAGCATTTTGAAAACTCACCAAAGGATACATAAAATTCTTTAGTGAATAATAATAATATATTTTTGTAGTAAACATTTTTTATTCTAATAAAATTGTTATACCTTAATATTGCATGCTTTATAGTTGTACAAATGTATTAAATTGCAAAATAAAAAGCTTAGTAAGTCCTGAAAGATTTTTATGGTTGAATTAAATCTTATCTTGCACTGTATGTTCAGAGGTTGGTGCAATCTTCCATTATAGTTATCATTTGAAATACAGAAACTAAATAGAAGAACAAAGAACAAAGTGTAGGGAAAGATCCCTTTAGAGAAAATTTTCAAACTAAAGCTATATAAACCAGTGCCTTTCTAATAGAAAAAAAGAAATAACACTTTGTTAGTTATTTATTAACTTTTATGTTTGGCTAAATTATATTGTTAACCTCTGCTTGAACTTCACCAAGCAAGGAAAAGGCATTTACTCAGAGTTTTCAATACCAGGCCAAATTTAAGAACTAGCTTTGAAATTTTCAGATGGAAAGAAAAAACAGTAAAAAGAAATTGGGGCTTAGTCCTTGTCTAATTTGGAAACTGCAACTGTATGGCAAAATACATGTTTCTAAAATGACAAAGTTAGACAGCAGAAAAATTTTCTAAGGATTGATTTAAAAAGCACTCTATCTGATAGCAGGTCAGCTTAAACTGATAAATCAGGAGGATGCAAGAAAATTTGCAACTTTTAAAAATAAGGATTAAGAAAAATTCTACCTAGTTGTGCTCCAGAGCACAAAAGACTTCATCCTTCATTATATATATAATTTTACTCTCCTTGTAAAAAACCCAAATCTCAGTTGAGGTAACATCCAGAAATGTTAGGAACTAAAGAATAGAGTCCTCCTTTAAACACATACTTACTTTTACATAGTTTATGCAAATTTAGTTAATTTTTTTTTAATTTTACGTTTATTTTGTTTCAGCATACAATTTCATCCTTTCACACATTAAAGATGTTTAACATTCTTATTAAAATATTCACATATTTCATTCCCCATTTTAACCTACCATGTAATGCAACTGAATGTCATGTTTCCTCATAGAAATGTGCAACTAGAACTACTTCTGCAGACAAAAAAAAAGCATTCAACAATTACCCATTTTTGTGATCAGTAAGTGCAGAGAAATTAACCTGGAAATCCCAATCATTTAATTTGATTTAATCTGTGAGAATACTATAGGATGACAAGGAAACAAAATGTTCATAGAGTGTACTATTTTGTTATTTTCTGTATTTGCATACTGTTTCTGTTATATAAGTACAATGTATTGCCTTGCCTGTGGCCTGCATTATCTTATGTTCTAACGTTTGAAATCTAACCCCCCTCTGTCCACATATGTGGTATTCTAGGAAAGGGAACACTTCCGAGGAGTTAAAGAGGTCACTTGTATGTCTTAAGACTTAGAACAGCTGTGTCAAAAAATTTCATTTTAGTAAAGCACTAAAACAAAGAGAAAACATGAGCCTAATAAATCTTTCATGAGGCCAATGAAACATTGTAATAAGTGAAATTTTAAGGGAACCTGACAAGTGAATTTTCTGCCAAAGTGTTCTGACTCTGTCAGAACACTATTACACCAAAGAGCTGCTATATGTGTATTTGACATGTTCTGCAAAAGAAGTTTTGACTGTTCACAATTCCAGGAGGTGAATGGGAACACTCTTCTGAAGATAAATGCTGGAAAAAATGCTACCTACTCTGAAAACCCAGGCCCCTCACCTCTCACACTACTTACTATTTTGATAATTTCAAGTGGTTTATTTTTACAGATATTCTTTGCTTGTTATACATACATACATACATATATATATATATATATACATATATATATATATGTATGTATTGTAACACCTAACTGATTCTGAGGTAAAAGACACCAACATAGATACAAAACTACTTCTCAAAGCCAGTGAAGTACCTAAACACCTTCATTAGTTTTGAATTTACCAACTATGGAATAGGAAAGTCCATTAAAATTAATAATCTCTTTTCCATATGAGGTTGGCACTACTTTCTCAGAAGACTTGGGCAGACTCAAGAGAGCAAATTCCACTAAGAAAGGATTCTAATGCTTACATTACACAAGAGATCCATTATATTGTGCCAGACCCACCAAAGAAGCTATGGAGGTGTAAGATTACCAGAGAAAATCTTACTATCAACACTCCTGTCTTTCCTAGTCTAACTCCTAGGTGCCTGATCTTCCCCCAAGCTTCCTGGAGTACAGAAACTAGATATCTATGATTCTATGAGTATTTAAAGGGATCTGATTCACTTGTTTGAAAATCACCATGGGATATTAGAAATGCAGGTTCAAACTTCTAGGGATAAAAAGAATTAATGTTTCTAATTTCATGGGCACTTGGGCAATTCAGTAAGCCATACTGGTAGAGAAGTTTAAAAGAAAAGTGATCTGAACACTGAATGCCAGGGTGCCAGTCTGACTTCCAGTTTTCATTAAGTCCTGAGGTAAATGTACGCAATTGTGTAGGAAACAGATTTTCAGCTAAACTTGTCTCTCTCTTGTTTTAGCACCTCAATACTCAGAGTGCTGTTTCTCAGGTACCCTGTCCCAGGTATCTAACCCTCACAGACTAACCTGGTCATTCAGCTCCAGGAGCAGAACTCATAATGCTAGGTTTAAATACTATGAAAATTTTTAAATCATTAAATGTTGAGGCACTGTGCACCATAATGCATTAGTCTCTTTTTTTGTTTCTAACCCATTAAAAAATTTATGCACCTGGTGAGCAGGCACCATCTACCCTGCAAATTTGTCATGTAAAAATATTATGGGACTGCATAAATGAAAACCATCATAAGGCAAATAGCCATGGAGAAAAATATGGCATGCATATGAAATATTAATTGTAGAAGTTCTTAAGTCCTTAACTAATAAACATTTTAATGATTAAGCTAACAGATTTGAATGACCTGGAGCTGTAGCATCAGTAAGAAAGAATAAATTAATACTATTTGACTAGTACACACTTCCTGAAAGAATCACAGTGCGTGAATATAACTTTTAAAATAATCTCTAGGTCAACTGAGAGACTATCCTACCAGAACTATCTAATTCGCTAAAACATTTGTATACATTTTAATAGTCTATGACAAAACATGATTTTTTATTTTAGCAATGTAAATAGATTGTAAAGATGGAACAGTTTTTAACATGTTCCCACTCTATCTTATGCACTGCACAGCAGCAACCAAGGCAGAAGGTGGATTTATATAACGAACTCCTAAAAGTCAATACAGAAATTCTTTTAGAATCATAGAATACCCTGAGTTGAAAGGGACCCACAAAGATCACTGAGTCCAAAGCCTGACTCCATACAGGGCAATCTAAAAGTAAAATAAATGGGTAAAATAATTTAGTCTGGAGATACATTTCAAATTGTTTTTATAGCATATGTGAATTTTGGATTAGTGAAATAATGTGGAAGATAGCTGTATATCGCAATATTGGTTGAAAGCCAATGAAAACTGAACCCCTCTGATCTTGCCAAAAGGAAAATAAGGAGAGAAATCATTTAAGTCCGTCACAAAATTTAAGTGATCAACATTAAAATGTTAACACTCCCATTTGTAAGTAAAAAGTGGCCAACGTTTCTAGATTTAAGGTGACCATAGAAACCTATTTCAAGTTGTTGACTGGTGTCCACAAAATCTAGTCTGACTTCTGTTTCAATGCCATTTTATCACAACCCTCCCCTTCAGAATCTGTTTTCCCACTAACCAGCCCTGAGCATTCTACAAGTTCCTGATACTTGGCAGAGACTCTGTACACAGGCCCTCCTTTTCCCCATGCTGGTCTTGTCTCTGCCTCTGAAGAATTAGACTGCATAATTAGGTTCCTTGCACAAAGAACCTTTGTTTAAGTCATTCCAGCCATACTACAGTTTTTCCATCAGTTACCTGAAACATCTCCATTTCATAGACACTGTCCAACCTCAAAGTCACAGTAACACAAACAGCTGACAGTCATACAGGTCAACTCAGGCAAGGAAGGCCATGTTCATACCTATGCTGCTTCCACTCAGTGAAACATCACTTAGAAAACACTTTTCATTATTTCTCAGATACTTATGTGATTTTACATGCCACACACATGAACACACACAGTACAATAAGATACAAATTCTTCTTGTATTAGAGATAGTATAAGAATAACCTTCTGAGTTCGTGGTTTGCATTGCAAGTTCTATGTTCCATCTCTATTTCAATAAATATTGAAGTATTTTCTTCCAAGGGGAATGGAATCCAAAGAAAGACTGATACTCAGTACTTCAATGGCTGGACAATATGCTTGGAAGAAAAGGAGAGCCAAGCTAAAAATCCTGCTTCAAATCAAGCAGAAAGGGATTTAAATTTAGATTTCATGGATATCACTTGAGTAACCTAATTATGGGCACATAAAGGATGGAAGAGGAAAATGCAACCTCCATGTGATAATCCATACCTATTTTGTCTGTGAATTAGCTCTTACTTCAAGTATTTTGTTTAAAAAGTGAAACAAAGAGGTAAAATGTTATCCCAATCACTTTGATTCCAACATAATGTATTCTTCTGGAGGAGCCTAGAAACATTGTACTGACCCAAACAATGTTGTATGGCCACCAAATTAAGGAGATGGCCAAAAGAAAAAGACAAAAGATATTATTACTAGTCACAGTTGAACCATTTTAATGGGAATTTTCTAAATTATTCAGTTCAAGGCAGGCACCAGAAATGAAAAATTTGGACATAATCAGTTAATAATTTTGAAAAATGATAAGCACTTGGGTCTAATGTTTTTTGGTGAAAAGCTGCCTGCAGGTTTAGCCAAAGACTATGCTATCAGCTCCACCTTAAAGATTTTGTTTACGCATACAATAAAACCAGGAAAAGACTGTGCAACAAATCCTTTTTTTGTGAATGAAGTTAACAATATTAAATTCTTCAAAACAGAACATACTCATGAACATATAACTAATAATGATTTGATATACTGGCTCAGATGCAACTGTGGCACAGAACAAAATATACTGTTCTCAATATTTTAAGCAAAATAATTTTTTGAAAATGGTAGAAGGGTCACTAAAAACCTTGGCTTACTGATGAATCTATACAAATTTTTAGGGATGTAAAGCAGGGAACACAGCAAATCTACTAGTAAAGGTTTACATAGAACTTTATTCCCTTGTAGGAAAGTAAAGAATTTTAGGAATCTCTATAATCCTGCTGGGCCTGTAAAAACAGAAATAAAGAGAGGTCAAAGGATCTCAGTGGATAGTTAGATTGCAAAGCATGTGCACAAGGAAATACTTTACTTTCAGAGAGGCAAACACTGTTGAAATGACTTTGGACAACAGGTAGGAGCAAGACTAATGAAATCTATTCATTTCAGTAAGAGTATTACAAATAATTATAAATTATAAATCTTATTAGTAAGAGTATTATAAATACTATTTCACAACACAGGAATTCTCAATGCACATGCACACCAGCAGAATCTAAACATTAAACTTCCCAAACTCAGGTCATGGAACAAGGACAATAGCTTTCTTGACTTTTCTTCTTAACAGACTCCAAAACATGCAATTTCAAGAAAGAAAGAAAGTCCAAATGCCTTAAGTATAAATATTTACGTTTTGAAACTATTTATCAGAGGAAAGAAGCTGAGCAACCCCTAGTGGCAGCAGAAAAATACATTCTGGAAAAAAAAGCTAAATTTTCTACAGGACCAAGATATTTTCAAAAACACATTAATTTGTGAACACAAGTTTATATGCCGTGTCCAAAGTTGCTATAACATTTAGAAAAAACTGCAAGTAAAAAATTATTCATGACTCATAGCAGATTTTTCCTAGTATTCAATTAGAAAGTGATAACTGTGTTTGATAAAATACACTACAATATACGTCTTACAATATATTAAGAATAACCTTTTTATACATTTTTTCTCAAAGAGAATGCATTTTGTTTTCTAATTCTAAGATATCCTAATGCAATTACTGCCAAATTCAGCATCATCATTTAGAGAGGGATTTGCAAGCACTATACCAATGAAATGCACAATGTGATATTAAAAAAAAAAAAGCTTAGAGTTCTCTGTATTTTGTTTTAAAGTGGTTATCTAGAATTCAGTTTTATTATCTCTTTTCTATAAATTATCATTTGCTCTTCCTTTTTTTATGTTTGGAAAAAAGAAAGGAAACTAGTCATTGCCAGTACAACTATACTTTCTGTCTTCTCAACCTTTTTGAATCTCACTTCAACTGAGTGAGATTTTCTGTTAGCTATCAGCTGCTCAAGATTTTCATAAATAACCATCAGAACAAAGTAGATACAAAGGTAGAGATGAATGTTCCTGCAAACATCCATATCAAAGTAGATTTGAATTCTATACAGTCTTTCAAAAGTTATCCATACACATGTATTTAAAGAAAAAGCTCTTACTTCATGGCCACCAATGATCTCATGTCTCTAGCCATCACAAGTATAGAGGGATGGTGCTTCACAGAGTCCAGGTCATTTCAGATACCACGACTCTGGATATCAGTAGATGTTATATATATAAAAGAAACATATAAAAGTATGTCCTTTTTTTTCCACAAAATGTAATTCTGAAGACAATATTTTCAAAATCAAAGACAACACTGACAGACGTAAAATAACACTTAAAAGTGCAGTAATAAGAAATCACTATTGAGCTCAGTTCTTGATTTTCACTGTTTCTAAGGTGAGTTTTGAAACTGATTTTGGGTCCAAAAATCAGGTTAGGCAGAAAGCTTGTTGCTGGAACACCTGCAGCTATTCCAAAGATGACAAAAAAAGGGCCTCAAGAGACTGGAAGTCAATCTCTTAACAAATCACCACGCATTGGGAAAAAAAAAATCAAGAAAAAAAAATCCCCCAACATTTGACCTACTATCACTATACTGCTATAGCAGTAGCTGAGCTGTAGCAATAGAAAAGTAGAAACTTCACTGTGCACTGAAAACCACCAATTTAAATTTGGAGGTAGCACAAGATTCCTGTGATAGACTAATGACTTGCAACTTCAGAGCCAAGAAGTCTGACACACAAATCCTACATTCAAAGAGAAAAAAGACAACATGACATATATATTTGAAGAATTTGTGAAAATATTCTTACAAATATTTTTAAAGATCTCTGACTTCTTACTGTAAAAGATTATTTTACTATAAATAATCTATTGGTAAGGCATAGTACAGTTGTGTTGTCTACTTGGTAAAGACTGCTTAACAGATCTTTCATTTTTGTCACACTCAAGAAACTTTTTGTCACACTTAAAAAGCATCATGTAATGAATCACAGGAAAATATCATACCTCCAAGTTGTTCAGATGCTGTTTTTCAAGGAGCTGTTGCATTTCTTTCAGATTTTTCTGGAAGAGAAGTTGGTGACTATCCATGTTTGTTCTACTGCTCTCTTGTATTGTTTTATCACAGCCAAACATTGCTGACATCTGCTTCTGATGGAAAGAATCATTTCTAGATGCTGATGAGGATGTATCATCTGTGGTGCTTGATGCAGACAAGCAACTTATTACTTTATCTTATTTTTATGTGTCAACAGTACACTTTTAAATATGTCCAAGTGAAGGATAGTCATACTACACGTAACTACAGGTGGTGCTGTTAGTACTATCTAAAAGTGTCCAACACTTTCCATTTTAAGACCTCTCTTCTGTTATTTATAAATAGTCAGACTTTTCTGATTAGGTTGTTGGGTGACTGCCTCAGGCTGAATTAATATGGAAGACGTCAGCCAACAGTTTGGTAATTTGCAGAAATGGAACACGGAGGGTTGTGTTTTTAAAAAAAAAGAAGAAAAAAAGCCCAAAGAAAATAAAAAACCAAGGAAAATGGGCTTTGTTTTTTCATAAAATTGGCTTATATAGCGCATGCTGTCAGGTGTTCCCTTACTTCAAAGAGCAAGAAAGCTTTGTAGTATGTAGAGACCCCAAATCTACTGATGATGTGTAATGTCAGTATTATGGTATGTTAAAGTACACGTATTTGATGCCTGAAAAAAACCCACCTTTGGAGTAGCTAGTGTAGCTGGCTTCTGCGACCAGGGTGGGCCAAAATTAAGGCAGAGGAAACCACAGGTTTCTACAAGATGAGAATTAACAAGAACCATGGGACAGGTTGACACCCAGGAAGGAAAGAAGTCAAGAAGCATGCAAAGCCAAATGAGAAGGAAAGTGCAATTAGTGACCAGGAAGGCAGGGAGTTTGTAGCAAGGTATGTTCAAGAACAAAAACCAGATAGAACTGGAATGAAGCTGGGTAAGATCACTAGGAATAAGAACCAAGCTTTGGAAAACAAGAAGCAAGAACTGGGTTGATATCAAGGATGACAAAATCAAGAAACAAGTAGCTTTAAGCAATAAGAAAAGAAGGCCTGAAAAAAAAAAAAAAAAAGCAAAAATAACCCAGATGCCAAACCCCACAGCTTGTGGGTAGATCAAGCTTTAGTCATGGCTGAGCTTTGCGAACGAAGATTTGGGAAGGGCTCTACCCACATTTGTTACAGGCACGCTGGTGGCTAAAAAGGCCAATATGAGAGAGGTACGTCCGGTTGCAAAAGGCACGGCAGAAGGACTCCTTAGGTGGTATATTCTGCAAGACACGACTCTTTCTGTGTTGTCTTTTCTCCTCGAGAGTGATCCTGTGTGCTTTCTCAAAAGCATCAGCAGCGTTATAGATGGTGTGTCTCCAGACCTACCGACTGGAGGCCAGAGTAGACCAGTTATGGTGATCAACATGGCCAAGGCTGAGATGTTGTTTCAGGGAGTCCTTGTATCTTTTCTTCGGGGCTCCTCTCTTGCGGCAGCCAGTGGCAAGTTCACCATAAAGCAGGATCTTAGGGAGGCGGTGGTCCTTCATCCTGGAGACGTGCCCTGCCCAACACAGCTGTGTTCTCAGCAACATGGTCTCAATACTTGTGATTGCTGCTTGTTCTAGAACAGATGTATTGGTCACATAATCTGACCAGTGGATGTTTAGGATTGAACGGAGGCAGCGTTGATGGAAGTGTTCTAGGAGATGCAGGTGGTGGCGGTAGATGACCCATGATTCAGATCCATATAAGAGAGTAGACAGTACTATGGCTCTGTAAACATTGATCTTGGTACTTTTCTTCAGGTGTTTATTTCACCAAACTCTTTTATGAAGCTTTCCAAAAGCTCTATACGCCTTTGCTAACCTGTTGCCTATCTCCCCGTCAATCTCACCATCCGAGGAGAGGATGTTACCTAGGTAATTAAACTGCTGGACTGATTTGAGCTCTGATTGGCCAATGGTGATATGGGGATGATGGAAGACTTCCTGAGGTGCAGGTTGATAGAGAACTTCTGTCTTTTTTAAGCTGACTTGCAGACCAAAAAGCTCAGCAGCGCCTGCAAAGCAGGATGTTAAACGCTGCAGAACTGCTTCTGTGTGGGCGACAAGGGCGGCATCATCAGCATAAAGCAGCTCCCAGACAAGATGGTTTAAGGTCTTGGTGTGGGCCTTCAGTCACCTTAGGGTGAAAAGGCTTCCATCAGTATGGTATCGAATGTAGATACCGTCCTGATCAGCGAGGTCTGCCGTGGCCCTTTGGAGCATCATACTGAAAAAGATTGTGAATAGGACTGGTGGGAGAACGCAGCCTTGTTCACACCATTGGTTATTAGAAAGGGCTCAGAAAGCGCATTGCCATATCTGATTTGGCCGTGTTGATCCTCATGGAGTGAGATGATCATTTTAAGGAACTTGGGGGGACATCCTAAGCGTTCCAAAATCTGCCATAGACCTTTTCTGCTCACAGTATTGAAAGGTTACATAGAGACCTTTGTTCTAGATCAAGCTTTAGTATTCTGAAGTGTAACTATTGCCAGGTTGCCAGCTATGCTAGGCTGTCTAGGTGGAACAGTTAGTGAAGGACACTGATCCTGTCTTTTGGCTTCAGCTTCGTTCAAGGGCCTTAAATGCCCTTAGTCTGGTGTATCCAAAGTGGTACATACAGTTATTTGTCAACAGATCCATGTTTTAACCTATGTTTAATAGAGCCATAATCCTTGCAATTGATTAGAAAGCCAAGCTTATGTCTTGCTGCTTTAGGATCAAGTATTTAATGATGGACTTGGCAGTGCTGAGCTAACAAATAGACTTGATGATTGGAAAGGTCTTTTCCAATCAAAACAGTTCTACGACTCTATGATTTTCTTTGTTGTACTCCACAATGATTACAAATGGTGGTAGAAGCAGAATAGAGAAAACAGACTATCAATATAAACTTTCAGTGAAGTTACTTTTATGTTAGGTAAAGGGTATGCCTTTACCTAAAAGCAGAGATCCAACAAGATTTACCAGATAGGTAAATCTCTTATTTATTTAAAGAACTCAGAAAACTGCATGCTCTATTCTTTTGTATGGCAGATAGCATCCCTATCCCAAAACTTTCTTGTCAGACACCTGGTCCCCCAAAAATCTGGTTTTGCTTTTCTCCAAGAGGAGTTAATACGTCTTCATTGCTCAATTTATTTCTTTTTTAAACATAGACATTAGGAATTTTAGAACCTTTTAAAATTCACTAATATGTGTAGACTGTTGGGTCTACAGCCATATTTATCTTGAATACTTAATACAGTATTCATTTCTACCTTTGAATGGTGACTGTCAATGAATTCTATATACTCTGTTTTTAAGGAGGGTAAATTCTAAAGATAATACAAGATTTTTGGCTTAAGTGTTTATAGAATTGCAAGGAGAAATACAGAAAGGTATCTACTACTTCATCTGAGTTATTTATTAGCTGTCCCAACATTTCCAATTAAAGAGATTACAAGAACCTTCATCTTTGTGAACCTTCCCAAAACACTCTTCTGTTTTATCTGTTTTAAGTGGCTTGTGACCTGCCAATAGATCATAGTAGACTCAACTTTTAAACTTTTTTCCTGCTGGGGTCACTTATTTTAAATTTTTTTCTTTGAGCAATTACTAATTTTGAACTTATAAAAATATAATTAACTTTGAGATTCTTAGCTCTCTCTCAAATTTGGTTACTAGGGAAACAGAAGCTGTAAAAGAATATGAACATATAAATTTAATTTCCTTAGGAAATCATACAAAAATGACATATAAAATTTTCATTATGAACCTGAAGATTGTGAAAGGAACATACTATCATTATTACAGGGTAGTGAATATTTAAAATTATACAAATAAAAATGGAGTGACAGCAATGTAAAAAATGGTAAGTGGTTTTAAGAGGTCCTGAGAGACAAAAGCAAAGCACAAGGAGCAATTTGAAAAAAGATGAAAAATAAAGAAACAAGTGATAAAGGCTGGGGGAAGAGGCACTGAGCTGCTATCCTTAATGAAGCCTATAAGTGAAATGAGGCAAACCATCAGGAACCCTGAGACACGGTTCAGAAACATCTACATTTTTTTCCCATAAATGAAAACTTAGGTTTAACAGGTAAATTTCTTGCTTGTTTCTTTGTTTTTATGACTGCAATCTTCCTATGAATGTTGACTGGCAAACAGCATGAGTGTTTAGCTGTAGAGTTATGAAATATTTTGTCAATTGATCAGTTTATCACACACAAAGGTATTAATCAGCAGTAGCTATGTAAACAAGCTGAATATTAATGTCACAATGAAGAACACACTGAAGCTCAAAATTAGGAAGACCCCTTTTAGACAGAATTTTTCTGTTCTGAACATCTGCAGAATTTATATAATGCAGGAAATAATTATAATAATAGTAACAACAAAAGCAGCAATAACAAAAATAACCCCTTGAACTGAAATGTTAAAGAAATAAGAGATTAGGAAGGGTATAATCAGGAAGGAGTATGAAATAAAGCAGCTAGACAAACTATGTATGAAGAAACATTCTGTTATAAGTCAAGGTATCTTCAAAAGAATGCTTGGGCAGAGAGAAAAGTATGCAAATCAAATTGTATGTGATATAAAATAAAATTACAGGATACTCACAATACATATAGAGAATGAGAAATATAAAGGAATGACAGCTGGAAAGAAGATCCTTGCATGAATATATAAACTAAAGTATCCTTGAATGTCAGAAGGAAAAACATCTAGACAGAATACTTTAGAAATCACAGTATTGCAAATGGTTTGATAACCATGGAAATCTGAGTCAGGCTATAACTGAATGGAGATTGGGTTAGTCCTGACTATTCCCAGAGTTCTGCTGAAGGGAAAAGGTGTGTGTCACCTCCTCTGCTGTCTTACCAAATGGACACAAACAACTCAAGGAAGTTGCATAATGCTTCACTGGAAAACTTCACAGAAATGCCTTCTTTGCTACGAGAGAAATGTCCTACAATTTCTTAAAGAGTAATCGTTTCCTGTTTATTGAATAAATCAATTTACTTCCTGTGATCATCAGAGTAAACAGGAATGCTTACCTGAAGTTGATTTTGTTTATCCTTGGGAAGGACAATCCTGATGTTAAAACTGATCCTTTAAGTTGTTCAAGAGCTTCTTCTAACTGAGAAGATGCTTTTGTCTGGACTAGAGGGATCAGAGTTAAAAAAACACAGCGGAAAAAATATTTTTAAAATTGGAATAATTCACCCTAAATGGTATGGTTAAATTTCTGAAGTTTGGAAGCCTAAATCCAGAGAGTTACAATAAACAGAGTGGTATAGCATTATTAGACATGCTAGAGAACCTCGAGTTCCTCTGAAACAAAATGCCAGCCTATTTAAGTGTTTGAAGTTACACATCTATTCAACAGTTTTGCTCTTTGTTTTCTAAATGCATTGTTGAAAAAGTAGGAGGTTAAAAAATCTAATTTTTTTTTACATCATGATTATTCTGCTCATGCACTTAGCCGAAGTTATGGCTTGCAGATATTTTACAGAGGCCAAATAATCCAATCAGTGGAGAAAGAAAGAGTCCAGACAGGCACAAGTTATTGCCTCTTTCAAGTAAGTAAAAGTAGGGTAGAGAGTAACTTTTTGCTATAAAAGAAAACCAAGGAAAAAAAATTATGATTCATTCTATTGCTACACAGTCTGGGCTGTCAGTAGGGCTACGAAGAAGCCCTAAACCAGTACTTTTCTATTTTGTTATTTTAATCTGACATTTGATCTTGAAGTAAGAGACATTACCTCACAGTTGGCACAACTGCAGTTGGGAGAGTAAATCTGCTAAAGCATACCTAAGTAATAGACCATATCTTAAGAGTTTGAACACTGGAAAGTTGACTGGAAATCAGACTTGGCCAATGCTGTTACAAACTTCTGCCAATCTGCACTGATTCCAAGAAAGCAGGAACTGAGCTGCAGTGATCATTACTTCCCAGCAATGAGAGAACAGCTCAGAAAGTGGACTAATTCAGAAAGAAAGTTATGTAACACATTAATATATGCTAGGACTGCTTTTACTTAATGATAAACAAAATGCACATTCTTGAATATGTCATTTTCAGTGGTTCAAAGAGGGGACCATTACTCTACCCTAGTAACTGTCAGTGGCTTTGTAACACCTCTCACCCAGCTGTGAAAGCACAGTACTGCAAGCAATAAGCACATTGTAGTCAAAAAAGTGGGGAAAACCCAGAAAGCCACAATACCCCAAGGAGGTGATGTACTTACTGTGTCCGGAATACAGTGCAATATCTCACAGTATAATTTTTAGGAATAAAACCAAAACTGTGTTTTTAATTCCCTCTACTCAATTGTCATATGTATCAGATCTGAGCTTGTCAGTTGTTTTGCTTTTATGAATTCAATGAACTTGAGTAAAGTTAATTGTTCTGTTTGCTTCAATTATTTTATACTGATAGAATAATAAGAAGGGTTGGACTAATAATGATCTCCAGAGGTCCCTTCCAACCCTAACAATTCTATGATTCTGCGAATAGAAGAACACTTGTATTGTGAATAATGATTAAATTTTAGTTTACAAACCTATTTGTTTGTGCTGAGAAAAAGGCAGATGAGCATGCTGGAACTTCTCAGTTGCCTCCTGAAGTTTAATCTTCCTTTGCTGAAGAACTCTTTGTCTAAATCTTTGTTCTTTTTCTTCTTCTTGCTTCTGTCTTTCTTCAAAGGCTCTGTATGTAAGAATCAGAAGCAGATCATTCCTATGTTTTTGAATTACTTTTACCAAAATATTAGTAACTTACTTGCTTACCAACTTGCCACTTTAGTACAAAAGCTTGCTTGTCCATAAATTAAATGCCATTAACTTCAGCACAGCTGGACTTTTATAGTAAATGGGGCAGTGGGTGGGGAAGAAGTCACAACATATTTTTATTTTTTAGCCTCAGCCAGAGATTTGATTCTTCTTTATATTTGAATTAACATGCAGACTTGACCAGTTCTTGTTACCAATGTTACTTTCACAACAGCCTTTACATTACCACCTAAATGTACCACAGTGAGCAGATAAACAGGAAGCTGAACTGCAAATGCTCTGTGTGTGTGCCTTTCACAAGCTGTTGAAGAAACAGTAACAGTTTATAAGTTGTTATTTAGAAATAACACAAAGGAACTACAGGTTTTACCTGCAAATATGCAAGAGTTAGTTTCAACTTCTAATTGTTAAGAAGCTTCCTGAAAGACAATCAGATAGCAGCACAAAATGGGATAAAATAGTAATGTGAAACTGTAATTGACAGAATCAGTTGTTAATATCAAATATATTAAACATGTCCTTCTACTACCTGGAAAGGAAAGCAGCTCTAATCAAAACCAACCATCATCACAAAGCTTTCCTTCAGTAGGCACAAGCTTGATGATGAAGTTATGTGGAATTTTTTTTCTTGCTGACAAAATCATCAGCTTTTACTGACAAACTAGCTCCTTGAGTGAAATATACCCATTAAACATATTGGCACAGTGCCTATGTAGGCAAGCCATATTTAATGGTTTTAAACTAAAAGAGGGTGGATTCAGACTAAATATAAGGAAGACATTTTTTACAGTGAGAGTGGTGAAACACTGGAACAGGTCGCCCAGAGAGGTTGTAGATGTCCCTTCCCTGGAAACACTCTATTCTAAATGGAGTAATACTGTAAAAGTAATACTCTTCAAGTTCAACTTCAAAAGCCTGCCATGCAAGGCAGCTTCCCATCTTTGAAGTTCTCTGTGTATTAGAAACGTGATTTGACAGGTCACGAGTACACTAAGTAGGGTCCCACTCTTAGCCAGCAGTAGTGGAAAGAAATGTTTAGCCATATGTTCTTCAGTTCTCTCACCATAATAAGATATCACCCCATAACTTTAATCACTTGCAGTTGCTTCATACATCTTGCTTAATGGAGCAAAGCTGCTGCTTAACAGAGCTTCTCCTTAACTCAAGCTATTTTAGTGATTCCTCCCTTTGCCTTTTGGAAAAAAGTTCAAACTGAAATATTCAACTTGAGCCTCCCTAGTATCCCTTCAAAGTGCTGAACTGATCACCTGTGAAAACAAACAGAAAAATAATTTGAAATAGGTACTTTTTATTTTAGAAAGTCTAAAGGCTGTAACTGCACAATAGTAAAAAAATAGGAAAACTGCCAAATAATTCCCAAGTATACACTTATATAGGAATATCTACTTTAATCCACTTGGAAGCCAAAGCATAGCACAGAGACACATAAAGAACCTTCACTGTTTTGAAAACTCACATATACATGGTTGTCAAAACATGTTTTGACAGCTAAAAAGTAGAACTAGAGTTCATCGACCACTTTCAGTAGTCCTGAATTTCACTCACCTTAAAATCTGATACAGAAATCTGCAATGTTTTACATCTTTATCCTGACTAAAGAAATAAAAAAAATCACGAGAGAGGAAACAGACTTGCTTATCCTAGTAAGTACTTTAAACACATTCTTCATGATGTCCTCAATATTTCTAGAAGCCAGTCAAGAAGGCCTTTAGTTGAACTGTAGTTGTTAAATTCAAACATGTGGGAAATTCTGCAACTTTACACCTGGAGTAATTCCAGCATATAACTCCAAAAAGGAAAAAGTGAATTCTGACAGAACTTTTAGTTATTTTTTAAAATGATTTTGGATATGACTTAGCTGCACTCTTCCACATTCCTAATAACTGGCATAAAAAAAGGACTGTTGTTCCATATAGCTGGGAACGAGCAAGGCCAAATGCTGATGCAAGAGATCTTTTTCACCACAGCTCATCATGATCATTATTTGGTTTGGATTAAGACATGAAGGAGAAAAAAGGATCTTATTTTAAATGTAAAGAAATGCATGCAAGATATTCAGTGAAGCCGGCATCGTTAACTTCTTGACCTCACAGAATGTAAATTGTGACACCCAGGTGCACTATGTAAAATAAATAATTTTACAAATGCACATTGAAAAACAGTTAAAGCAAATGTTTGTTCATGCACTCTCCTTAAGCCACCAGCTTAGGTTCATATCGCAGATGTAACATTGGCAAAAGAGTATGGCTTTAAGATGAAGAGTTAGCAGAAGAATTTCCTGACTGGTGTTTTTTTAACCCAATTTTTCTGTCTACTATAAACAATCCAGCGGTGCAGCAATTTTTGAAACGGCTGCCAAAATGTTTATAGTGAATTTGGAATATGAAACTTAAAATATTTAGCTGTCTCAGATATACAGACATTATGTGGAAGGTATTTTTATGTTAAAAACAGCATGACTAGATGGTGGAGCTATTTCCTGGTTAATTTTACAAAATTGTCTTCGCAGTGAAGTGATGGATGCTACCTTCCCAGGTGGACTAAATGCTTACTACTGCCTCGGATGAAAATAATAATAAAAAAGAAGAATATATACAGTGCATATGGAATGCTATGAAATGCACCTTTTGATACTGAGTTGATGTTATTCGTTCTTTGGTTGCCATATGACGTTGCAACTCAGTGCACAATCATTTTAAAATTGAGGTAGGGAGGTATTTGTATAGTCAGTGAGTACAGTAAGTGCAGGAAAAGGCTAGAATGGGGTGTCACACTCAAAATTCCCTTCGTGGGCAAGCAGGAAACACGTCTTATGTCCTTAAAAAGATCTGTGCACATTGCGAATAAATCGACTTTTTCCTCTAGGTGAGACGCTTACCCAGACCAGGAACACATATTAACCTATTCCCTCATCTTTGATTATTACATGCTGAATACAAAAGGACAGCCTAAAAGTGCTGTAAGGGCTTCAGATGGATCAACCCTTACAATGCTGAAGGGGCTCACAGAGGGCTGTCCTCCAAAATGCCCAGAAGGTTCACAGGAGAGCTGCCCACACTATATACCAGTTGTTACACTACATATCTTGTTTATAAGCAAAAAGCAAGCATACCTTATATAAAGCCAAGCATTTTTTCTGTTAGTATAATTCAAATCTTAAGAGTCTAATTATTATTAATCCAGCTATAATTGTTAATGAAAAAATAATAATACAGTTAGAATACTTCTATACAGAAAAAGGTCAATAACAATGATGAAAGAGTTTGAACTGTTATTCACACATTGAGTTTTCTACCCCTTTTCCTGATGGTCATGCTTGCAGTGCTTCTAGTTTCATTCTGGTGGTGCTGGGGGGTTAGGGTAAACTGGCAAAATCTAGAGTCCCTTCAGCAGGACCAACAGGATGTTCATGTTATTGCTTTCTTTTTCCTCACCTCAGGATCCACTTGGAATAATTTTTATATTTTCTAACACACTTCTACACCTTTGTTCTATCTTCACTATCTATAACTCCACAGTACCTCCAAAAATACTCCATACATGGTGCCTTTTATGTATATTACACACTATTCTTTTCTTCTCTTTGTTACCTCTAAAGCCTCTAAAGATTTGTCAGATCTAGTTCTGCATTTTTTTAACTGAGTATTGGTGAGTTGTTTATAGCCATGGGGTCTACAGTGCCAAGCCTGTGTGCCGTCCCTTACTATTCCCTGCCTGTACTCCTCTGTGCCACATCCTGCACCTCCAGATATCAAGGCCTCTGCTGCTGTACCAGGCCTGCATTTCCCTACACTACATCATTAGTTTAGCACCATAAATGCCTCATTCTCTACATAGAAAAACTACTTGTTAGTGTAATCTATATAAAATTATGGTCATACCATAAAAAATTACACAAGGCAAAATTAATTAGCCACAGACACCTGGTCAATTAGAGAAACTGTTGTTACAGCTAAACCAAGTAAAACAAAGCCGCTGTCAGGTCAAGAAAAGTTCAAAGAGAGCAAGTTTGGCAAGCATCTGTCCCAAGGCCTTGCAAATTCAGCCATTATTAGAAATGGCAATACTGCATTTCAAGTCTACATGGTTATAGTGTTCACCTACTTTTCACAGTTTCATTCTGATATAGAAAGCAATACAAAATGTATAACACTTTGTTTACCAAGTGCTAGCATTGTTCTCTTATTTCTGGCTCTAGACTGCTTTTCATTCTCTGTCAACAACATCGATGAAAAATTTAAAGAGCTTTTATTAAATAATCAATGTTAATCAGCCAGTAGGTGGAGCACAAAGCTTGTGCACATGTTGAAAACTAAGTATTATGAAAAAAATAGTAATGAGAATAGATTGGAAACTGATATAAATTGGGAAAGCATTCCCTTCTCCGGTAACAACAGATGGATAAGCTATTGCAAGGTAATTCAAAACGCTGAACCAAGATAAGTGACTGTAAGGTTTATTTTAACATGCACATAGACAATTGCATTTCCAGAATGAAAAAACTACCTGCAGCCAGTAACATCCCAGTAGAATGGGATGCACATTTTGCACTGAGCAATAACAGCAGGAAGTCTATAGTCCCCAGCAAAACTGACAGCTGGTATTTAGAAAGCAGTGAGTCATATAAACACAAAATATGATATCCTATTAATTTACATCAAGTATGTGCTTAGTCAGTAGCTCTTATTTCCAGAATATTGTTATTTAAACAAAATATCTGTCAGCTACTGCCCCAGTGAATATTTAATTCTTAATCTGATCTTGAAATTGCAACTTCACCTATCAGTGAGACAATAAAGAAATTACTTTCTTGATACTCAGGCAACTCATATAAAGCTTATCCATAGGCTAGGGTTTTTTTTTCTGTTTTGAAGCATTGTTGTTAACACAAAAGTAAGAAGCTTGGTCAGTAAAAGAGATGCAAAGAAACAGATGGCATCAGATAGGCTGAAAAAGGTGTGTGACTTAAGTTACTGAGACTTTTCTTTCCAAAGCTATACTACCCCTTTTCCGAGCAAGTGATGTTTTTGTCTTTTACTATTAAAGCAATTAACTGAGCACATCTTGTAGAATTGAGTATTTTTAATGCTGAAGCTGCTGCATTTTAGAGGTATTGACAACAAATCAATATAACACTGTCAGGGAAAATTGCATTACAAGTATATTTAGAAAATTCATTACAAGTACATGATAGTGAAACAGTCTTAATGGAGGCCAGTACATAGTGTCGAACAATACAGTTCAATACTGGGCCTAATCCTGTTTAACATCTTCATTAAACATAGAAACACAGAATCATTTACGTTAGAAGAGACCTTTACAGTCATCAAGTCCAACAAAAAAACACAGCACTGCTAAGTCCACCACTAAACCATGACTTTAAGTGCCACATCTACACAGCTTTTAACTACCATCAGGAACAGTGACTCCACTACTTCCCTGAACAGCCTGTTCCAATGCTTGACAACCTATTTCACTGAAAAATTTCCTAGTATCCAACCTAAACCTCCCCTGGCACAACTTGAGGCCATTTGCTCTCATCCTATAGCACTTGTTACTTGGGAGAAGAGACCACACCTCACCCTGTTACAACCTCCTTTTCAGGTAGTTGTAGAGACAGAGGCAGTCGCCCCTGAGTCTCCTTTTCTCCAGGCTGAACACACTGAGCTCTGTCAGCCATTCCTTATAAGACCTGAGCTCCAGCCCTTTCCCCAGCTTCACTGCCCTTCTCTGGACACACTCCAGCACCTCAATGTCTTTCTTGTAGTGAGGGGCCCAAAACTGAACACAGGATTTGAGGTGCAGCCTCATCAGTGCTGTATGCAGCAGGACAATCACTGCCCTCGTCCTGCTGGACACACTATTGCTGATACAGGCCAGGATGCCATTGGCCTTCTTGGCCACTTGGGTACACTGCTGGCTCATGTTCAGCCAGGTGTTGACCAAAAATTATCTGGATGATGGGACAGAGTGTACTCGCAGTAAGTTTGCAGATGACACCAAACTGGAAGGACAGATCGATACATCAGAGAGTTGTGCTGGCATTCATAAGGACCTCTACAGGCTGGAGAAACCTCATGAAGTTGAACAAGAGGAAGTGCAAAGTCCTGCACTTGGGGAGGAACAACCCCAGACGTGGGGGCCCTGCTGGACAACAAGTACAACAGGAGCCAACAACAGGCCCTTACCTTTACATGTGTAACAAAGCTAATGGTTCTTGGCTCATACACAGATTTGAGACATGACCTGGTGGCTGATTAATCAATTCCTACCTGCAAAACTGTCTGGGAAAAATATTCAGATTCAAGGAATCTTTTATTGTCAAACTACATTCCTCCATATATGCAATGACCCTTAATTTTTAATTATATTTCACATCTTATTAAAACTGTATGCACTTAATACCTTTCTAACATTAGATAGCTAACTCCTTTCTCAGACTTGTCACACCAGACTTCCACTTGAACTGCTTATCATGCTAATAGTTATGCCATTCTCAATTATCACAATTTGAAAAAATTTCATTTTATGAATACCATACCTATAATTTTTAACTGGCTCTCCTGAGTAACTTGGATTTATACTGTGTTTCTAAAGGTTGCAATGACATACATATGGAAATGTATTTATGTATCAATGAGTATTAGCTTAACTACACCAGTCTGTCAAAACTATGCAGGCTGTCTGGTATTTGCTTTTACATTAGAGTATAATATTTCAAGACCAGTAATACAATAAACAGTGTTCATCTGAGATGTGTAGTGTTTCAGTGGTACTGTTCCAGAAAACTAAATTAGATATTTAATTTTTCAACTGAGACTCAGTTTATTGTCTGCAAAGGTTGTGAGTCGCACAGTCTTTAATCTCTCCCAGGTGATTATATTTCCTCTTCCACTTTTCTTTATATTTCAAAACATGTGTTGACAGCATATACTGTCAAGCTAAAATGGCAGTATAAAAAATATATACCACCTCTCTTAGGAGTTATGAACATATGTCAATAAGTAAACATTGTACAACAGAAATCATCGGACACAGGAACTGTGGGGGATGAGTGTTAATGAGTTAACATGAGGCAGAGGACACTGGTCTGAGGCTGGGGACTGGCAAGGAGGAACCCATCTGCCTCTACAGAATACACAGGCAAGTCTCCTGTATGTGTGAGCACAAGTCCAGTGTGAGGGAGAAAATCTATTAAAACTACTTACAGCACTTCACTGAAACATTTCAGTGTCTGATTTACTTAATCCATTTGTCACAGAATATGTCATGGCTTTGCATTCTCATGTATGCAGAAATACAGACTATTCAAAGGTCTGTTTAAAATGTCAGTACAGAATAACTTTATTATAAATATAATCCTGTACTAGAAAGATGTTGCTCTGTGTTTATTGGGAAGTGGGAGCACAAAGCCCCACCACAAAGGGGAGGCTGTACAGCTGTTATGCTGTGCAGACAGAAAAGCATACACTTCAGAAGGAAACAAGAGTTTCCAGCTTCCTGGTCCTTTCTGTACAGCTGAGTGCATTTTTCACACATCCATTGAAGCTAATAAAACCCAGAATAATACTAGAAATGCAGATCAGAGCCACAAGACGGACGTGCTACTTACTTTTACTTTATACAATAAGAGGTGACTACAGTGAGTTTCCAAAAATTAGTGAGTAAATCAGAATATTGTTCTTTCTACATTTTATTTGTCCTATAGCAAGAAACTGGATTTGTGAAACTGTTTATCCTAGACTCTGCTAGACCAAGGTGAACATGCAAATAGTAGAGACATATTGAGCTATCTCAAGGTTTTGACTTTTTTTTTTTTTAAATCTTCCACCAAAGGAACCTTAGTTACCTTCTTCTTCTGTTTGTCTCTATCAAATATTTTTGTGCCTTACTCCGATGTAATTTCTGATCCTCTTTCAATGTCCGACGTTCTTCTTCTAAATCCTGTTCAAAATGAAATTTTAAAGCTCTATCCCTAGTATTGTGTTAAGGACAACAGAAAATGGATTGAACAGCCTGTTTGATTGACTTTAAATTTTTGATTGATTTTTATATTTCCCCTTTTTGGGAAAGGGCAAACTTTATCAATGAGATACAAAATGCTGATATGCCTTTTTTGACTAAGGATACAATAGCTGGTCCCATAATTGTATGTTATAATCATGACTAACTTTGTGCTTATCCAGAAAAGAATGTAATTGCATATTACTGTTTAAAGGGATTTTAAGAGGAGCTTTCCACTCATCTTTCATGATCATCACCAGCTGAAAAATCTCACCTTTATTATGTTCATTTGTAGGGACATATTTCTGTAGTTATCTAAATCTGTAACATACGGACACATGTACCACAGGGAAAATGATTCAACAGCAAAAACACCCCCTCCACACATCTAATAGTTGTTTACAACTGAAATTAGTTGTTTACACTGAAATTGATTAACATTACTGCATAAAAGCTCTCCATGGAGACAAATCATTAGTGGCAGGAGTCAAGACTGATCTAAGTAGCACTTGGGATGGAAAACACAGTTCCCAGTAGCAGAGCCTCGTAGAAGAACGAAAACAAGAAAACTCCGAACCTGCCTGAGAATTTGAATTTCCCACAGCAGCTAAAACCCCACGAAGTGTAAGTTTTAATTTAAGGCCACCCCTGAGGCGGTCCCTGACCGAGGAGCGGGGCGGGGGCTGGGCCATTGCCGCCCCTGCCCCACACGGGGTCCGCACGGGCCCCACACAGCGTAGCCGACCCCGAGAGCCCGCCCGAGGCCCCGGCCCCGCCCAGCCCCGCACGGCTCGCAGAAGGATACCCAGGGGCGCTCCGCCTCCCTCCCGCGCCTGTCCTGCGGGCGCTGGGGAGGTGCTGCCGCGCCGCCCCGCGCGCCCTTCCCGCCGAGCTCCATCCAGCGCCCCGGGACCGCGGGCAGTGCCGGCCCCGGCCCCAGCCCCAGCCCCGCTGCATCGCGGCAACCCGGGGACGCCGCTTCCTTCGCAACGGGGCGGGGCCGCGGCGGGGGAGCGGGAGGGGGGAGCCGGTTTGGCTGGCGTGCCTGGGCTTTCTCCAAGCCGGGAGCAAGGGACAGGGTGGGCCCCGGCACCGCCTCGCCTCGCAGGTCCTCGTCGGTCCCCGTGCCAGGGTGGAAGCCACGCTTGGGCACCTCGCTCTCTCCGTGCCTTCCCGTCCCATCAGGGACACCGGCGCCGGGCACCGCGCTGCTGTCCATCCCCTCTGCACCGCTGTAAACCGCGCAGTGCCACCTAAAAACCCGAAACGCAGCCGGTATCCGAACGAAAACACGTCCTCGTGAGTTCCGCTGCCGAGCTCCAGAGCTCTCTGAGGGTGCCTCTGAGACCTGTTGTTGGTGAAGACTTGGAGTTACAGCATAAACCTGTTTTTTTACCACAGTGTGAAGTCATAAGAACAACAACTAAAAAGTAAAATTGTATAAAATTTTATAGAAAATATTAAAAAATACATTAAATAAAGTTACACAAAGTAAAAAACAAAAAACAAAACAGTAATTTGCTCTTAAAAATGCAAAACTTTTTTTTTTTTGGTGAAGTAGGGTTGTCTTGGGATATTGCTCTGCCTTGGATGAGCTGTCAGCAACAGGCTAAATGCCTTGGTGATTTCCTGGCGAGACATTTCTTGGCTGTTGTGTTTCAGCTTAAACCAATTCTTCCCCTTTTTTTTTTTTTTTTTTTTCCACTGTGCAGCTGTTCTATGTCTCTGACTAGGAAGGTAAAAATAGTACTCGGCATTTGTAAAATACTTTTCTCCACAGACACCCCGTCCCCCAGCCCCTTTCCCCCCTATTTGTAGCACAGTTTGTGAAGTAGGTGTTACTATTGCCATTTTACAGTCAAGATCACTGATGGTCAGGTCGCCAAATGTGCATAATATTTATAATATCGCAGTTACCACAGTTGAGAAATGACTCTAAAATGGAAGTCTTTCACCTCTAGTTCACAATACTAGCCCCAAATTCACCACCTCTTTGCCCCATCTGCTCACTTGTGTTGCAGGTAGAAAAGTGGTTGTCATTTTACCACCATATGCTTTCCAACCCACGCAAACTTTTTAAAATCCAAGTTTGCCTGATAAAATATGCTGTTTCATTTAGGATGCTTTCATTAGCAGAAGGGTTTATCAGTATGGAGAACTGAGTCACCCAAGCAAGACTGAAGCAGAGCTGGGAAAAAACTGCAGAATTTGAGCCCATGGCACATCTAGAATATTCAAGTTCATGATCAACTCATGCTGGCAGATTTGAGCTTCTTTAGATTTATTGAAAATTTTGATCTAATACAGCACAACTTGCAGCTTCACCTTAAGATACTTTCTGAGATTTGGAAGTAAGAATAGTTTTTGTATATCTTTCTCTCTTTCCCTTCTTTACATTTTTCTTACATTCTCACAGTCCTGTTTTATGGTTATTAGATAATTCCTCCTCATGAGTAACCTCACATCTTTCAGACTGTGGGATGAGAAGGTGACTGGCTGAGGACCTGTATTTCTGAGACATATGATTATTCTAGGACAGCAACTAGCCTCATCTTAAGTAGTTACAGAATGGAAGGTCCAGCTCTGGCAGTTGGTTTGAAAGAAGTTTCATTATTTTACTCTGGGCTAGACACTGATATTCCAGTGAAGGATAAAGATCAAATCTTAAAACTTTGTGGAAGGGATTCTGAATTTATTACAGGTCTTATTCGAAGGCTGCAGCATAGCTGTGCTGCTGCAGAAACACATTTTTCTTTCCTTCTTTTTGCAGTGGGGGATTAATTTGCTTCATGCCCCATTCCTCCAAGCTGTGCATGTGACTGCATGGGAGAAGAAATTCAGTCAATATTCTCAGTATTTTAACCATCCCTTCCTGAAATCTGTCACCTTTGCCTATTTCTGTGCATAGAAAGAAGAAGAAAAACTTTTTTGTCCCTCTTAATGTCATGTATAGATAACCATGAAAATCTTTTCACCTTCCTGAGATTGAACTATGAATCAAAACTTGTGTCTTCTTGAGAGAGTATCAACTGATGCACTAGTCAAACTCTTGTAATTTTCATATTGGAAAACTATGATTTTCCATGTGGTACTTCAGAAAAAAATAAAAATGTGATTTTGAGAGGTACAGAATAATGAAAGTTGTTTAGAATTTCACAAGAAGCTGAATATGCTCCTCTCAGGTACACGTGCTTAGTACCCTTTAGCTATTAATTTTAAAGAAAAAATGGATTAAAAAACTGAATTAAATCTGTATTAAACTGAATTAAAACTGTATTAATCATCTGCTCCCAAATGCTTTCAAATCTCTTCATAGCAAAAGCTATTGTGTATTCCAGCTTCAGACAGGGATGGAGATGAACCACCTTATCAAGACAAATTTGGAACATTATCTGGCTGTACCAGGGTAAGGTGCTGTTGAACAGTGTATTCTGAATATTCTTTAAACGGTGTATCTCCCAGTGGTACATTAGAAGCTGAGGTTTCATTTATTCAGCCAGAGCATAGACAATTTAAATTCTTTAATAAATTTTTTTGGTTAAAATATCAGATCCAGTTTTTAGGTACAAAAGTAGTGGACTTGGGTATGTGAAAACTGTTAGTGCCGCATAGTGCTAATTAAGCTTATGTGGACTACATTTCATTTTCTTCTTTTTTTGGGCCATTCTCTTGTACTTTGACATTCTTCAGGGATAAAAATCATTGTACTGAATGATTGTCTCACTCTCAGTACCTGTGTTCCCCCCAGTAAACATTTTCTATGTAATACAAAGTACTAATTTAAAATGTTTTTCAGTTTTCTATTTTGAAGTTGCTTTTATGATATATTCCAAAATTGCCTCCATACCTGTCCTAGTGCACTACCACCACAATACAAACATCTTCATTTTTATGATAAAAACCTTTGTAAAAATTTGAAGACATCGATTAATACTAGTTTTTCTTTCAAGTAGACAAGATCACTCATGCCAAATATATACTAATGCTCAAAAGTAGCATATAAGAAAATCTGTCAGAGTTTATCACAATAAAAATATATGTGTTTGATGTGTCATGTAGAGGTGATAAGCAGTAATTTCCCTCAGGATGCAAGAACTAGTATATAAATTATACTGTGCAGTTAAAATATGATTTATTAAATCCAGGCAGTAAAAGAGTGATGTGTTGGCTGCCCTTTGTGCTGTAGACATTCCCAAATACTTAGCTCAGGACTTCATTGTGTACAATCCTTTCCACAGAAATTTGAAACTTGTTTAAAACATTTCTTCAAGTAAAAGATGAACTACCACTTTAGGGTAACTTCACTGATTTGTCTTATTTTTTTGTTCAGTTTAGGAGAGACTGTCCTAAGTAATGGAAAGCACTGTGCATGTAAGGTAAGATTTTCAATTACTTTGCTTAGAAAAGATAATGAATGTAACTGAATGATTTCTCAGAAAAGTGACAGATGTTTTAAAGATGTAGAGTGCCTTATTCAAGATAGAGATGAAAATACAGAAGAATCAGGTATTTTCAGATTCAGAAAACTACATTGAAATCGTAGGACTTCAGGATATTAGAACATTTTTGTGTTAATGTCTTTTATCACAACTCAGTTGTTAGGTCATATTTTTAATCTCATCTGCATGACTCTAAATGAAGAGTAACTATTGTTTTTGGCAGAGTCACAGTTTTTGCCTGAATTGCTGAGTTCACACTTAATCACTTGTTTCATGTTGGCTTTTGTTAAAGATAAATATTGATTAAAAATATTTACTTGAGAGTATTTAATTGAACATCTGGTGAGTAGCTGTGATAATGTCCTGGAACAAGCCATAGTTTCAAGTGATCTATTTATAAATTTCAAGTGATCTGTTTATAACTCTTACATAGTTTTTCCTCCTTTACTTTGTGCTTATTTCAAAATTAAAGAAACATATTCTTTTACTTTTCTACCATTTATTTCCAGGTACAAAATGTAATTATACTAGTAATTCGGAAACCTTTTTTGTAAAATCTCCTTGTTAAGAGTTTTATGTAATTTTTAGTTTCACTTTTTAAAAGCAAAAATCAGGAGAAAAACCTGTTAAGTGCTTTGCCAGGGCAGTGCCAATACCAGGAAGAAAAAAACTGAAGCAGGAAAGAACAACTATGTTGAAGATATATTCAAGTCCAAATAAGTTTTCTTCTTCATTAAAGTCTTGAAATGTCTAAGAATCCTATTTAATTTGAAAATACATCATATGAACATACTGCAAATGGTTTGCTGAGATTATGGAATCAACAAACAAAGACTCTCATGAAAATATGTTGTTTAGTCTTTTGTCAGTGACACATATTTCAGGAATTACTTTTAGCATTTCTTTAAGTGATGACTCAGAGGCACTCCCTTATTTTATGTCACATGACACCATAGAATAAAAACTATTAAACAGGAAAATACTATTTTAAATAACATTAATAGGTGTAACTACTTCTACTAATGCTATTTTTCTTACTATTTGACATAATTGTGTGCCCATGAATACTGTCTCTTTGTTTTTTCCTCTATAAGAACATTTAAAATGCTTTTTTGTAATGCTGAGTTTGTCTTTAAATCTGCTTGGGACTTCTTAAATACATAGGTTAATAACTTATGCAGGTATTTCCCTGATCAGTTTCTGAGTAAATAATTTAGGGATTTTCAAGAGTAAAAGTATTTTGCTAATATCTGGTAAATCCAAAAGCATGCTCCTTTCCAGTGAAAATACTCTGTCAACATTTGAGATGTTTGTTGGGTGTGGTGATTTTTAAAATGTGAGCTTCTGAATTGCAAGATTTTCACATTCTTGCTTCCGGTTCACAGTGCTCACAGGCAGAATACCTCACCAGAAATGTTGGTGGTATTTTTTGGATTTACAGAGGTTATTCTTTAGCCCTGACACTATCTTTTTCTTGTGAGGTATGGCTAAGCAGAAAACATCTAATCGGTTTTGGGCTCAGCTTTGTCAATTATCGCTTGACCAAGCTTTAAAGAAAGAGGTTTTGAAGGAAGATCTGTGGAGCAACCTACTTCATTTTGACAGGAGGAGCTATTTTATATATGCTTTATGATCAATTTATTTCCCCCTACATTTTTTGGTACAACAGGACACAAGGAATGTTGGAGCTGTGGAGGGACCACTCAAGGCAGAAGAGAAAAATAAATCTGCAGACATTTCAAAACAAAAAGAACTATGCCTTGTACCATGTGATGCTCAAGCTAAAATTTTACGAGGGGAAAAACATTACATGTGCAGTATGTACTCATAAAAAATACTTTTAGTGATGAGCTATGCAATGTCATGCTATGCAATCCTCTGCTATGCTACATTATTCTGTACCAATTTATCTTTTAATCTTCTTGAGCACATGTGGCAGCCTTTGACCCTGCTGCCCAAATTCTGAGTATTGTTCAGAAAATTTGGGGTGCCCTTTTTTTGGGATGCAGCTGGTGTGGCAAAGTTAATCATGGGTGAAGACAGACAAATCTAAGCAGCAGCACAGCTCACCTAGGTCTGTGTTACCCCCTGAATGTCAGTATCTATCTCCATTAGGGAGGAAGAGCAGGATGTCTGTCCCTCATTTAAACATCATAGCTAGGTGTGGGGATGTTAAGTGGGAGTTAGCCAGTTAGTTTGTTATTTAGTTAGTTACATGGGAGTAAATCTGTACTTCAGTTTACCTTTTATACATGCATACACAGGGCACTCTCTATCACTACCTTGATAAACTACACAGCAAGTGATATAATCAACCTCAGGAAACAATTATATAAATTCTTGGTTTTCACATATGATTTTTTAGTATTATTAATTATCTGTCCAGATGACGATGATGATGATTTTATTTTTAGCATCAGGGCAAAAAACAGAAGTAGCACAGTGAATGAGCAAATGTAGGATGACAGGAAATGTTATATATCTGTCTTTTATAATTTGCATTTATATTTGTGTGATATCCATTAACTGGCCATCCAATTTGCCCAAGGATAAGATGAAATTCTTCTTCAAAACATAAGAAGAGCCATCACTTCTTAAGATGTCTTTACTGCAATTAACGAGTCTGAAGTTTTTAGCATCTTTGGCTTTAGTCTGTGGTCTCTGTACTACTTTCATTTCACTTTCAGGTGCCATAAGGTAAAACACCTTCACTGTTTGCATAGATATCATAAATAAGTGTGTTGTCATTCGGTCAAGAATAATTCTAGATTTATGATAACAAAGTGGATGAACATATTTCTTTTGAAGGAAATTTGCAGGACTCTCTTGTTGAATATGCAAGAAGCACGCAAAAACTGGTGAGAGACATGATGGATGATCAACAGTCTTCTTTGGACTACCTTTCTAGTCAGGTACTTTTTTCTTTATCATTAACGTTTGTATTTGTTATTTCTCACTGCAGGTGTTGTTTATCTGAGGAAAAATAAGTATTATTATTGTCATTAAACCAGTAGAATTAGAGACCCTATCACCATTCCTTGTACCTTGGGTAGGGTGTGAGTTCCATTTCTACAAGGAGTGATAAGCACCACTTGTTTTACAACTTAGTGTCATACATGGCAGTTGCATAAGTGGAGGACTATTCCTTCCCATTAGTTGCCATCTCCAGTCCTGTTGTATTTGTGCAGATAACATATTACACTATTGTTAGCTCTGATAGTATTTTACAAGCACTTTGCATCACTCAATACAGATAAAAAGCTTTAATCAAACTGAAGGACTTTTTTTTGAATCAACCGGAATTGTGCCTAAAATCGATTTTGGATGAAAAAACTAAAAAAGAAGATTGATTTGCCTAATAAAGGTACAATTTACTAACACATCACAAAAACAAACTTCAGATTATATTTACTAGGAGTAAAAAAAAAAATCTTTAGAATGTAAAATTCCTCATTGCAACCTAATTAAAGATCTTTTATTTAAATTTGCAGGTAAATGAACTCAAGAACAAACTTGTTCTTTTGAATGCAGTAGTTTTGAGAAAGCATCTGGATCCACTTCCTTACAAAGCAGTTCAATCTCATGGTAAATATTTTTCAGATATAGTCTTGACACCTTCCCTTTTTACTTTTGTATCTTGACAAGAAACTAATTAAAGCAAAAGTAAGGAATTGTAACATCGACATTTATCCCATGTTAGTAGTATAAAAACTCTGGAAACTTTATGAACTGTTTAAAAATGTTGTCATAAATACTGCTTTAAATAATTTGTAATTGACAATTCCAGGCATCCTGTTTAGCATGTTGTTGATTTTTGTGCAAAATACCAGGTATGATTATCTGTTAGTAAGTAATCTAATGTTGCTAAAAGACATGTTCTTTTGCAATGAAATAAAGTGTACTCTGCATCTGCAATATCCTTCTTCAAATAGGATGTAAGTCAACTGTTCACTGGACAGTTGATCTTCTTTGTAGTGTCCATCCAAACTAAAGGAAACATTATGTCTAAGCAGCCATGCTGGTTGTGGAAACTGCTTCTTTGAGTATATTTAACATGTACCTGGCTTAACACTTAGAGACAAATGGTTTTTCATGTATACATTATGATGAAAAGGCTTTTACAAGTATAAATACAAGTGTCTGTAGGAAAAAGATACAATTCCCCAGAGAATATGTCTTTTTCTCAGTACAAGTGTTATAAATAAAATATAAAATGTTATGAATAAAATGTAAAAATTTGTAAAATTACCCAGATGCATAATCTTTAATTTCTGTATCATATCTATTAAGATTAGAAAGAACTTTTTCTATGCAGTGTAATTTATACTTACTTATGAGTTTAATGGAGATCAGAGAATTTGAATTTACAAGATAATTTCATGACATGATTTTAAAACTTGCATGAGAAAAAAATGCTATTTTAAATCATTCATACGTTACCAAGAATAGTAATATTTCTGTGCTTGATCTGTATTTTTAAAAAAATACATTTTGCTAATGAATTTCATAAAATACTTTTTTTCTCTAGGTTTGGACTGCACTCATATTAAAGATACCACTGGTTCAGTTTCAAAAACTCCATCTGGTCTGTACATTATCCATCCAGAAGGATCAAATTATCCTTTTGAGGTAATACATTTATCTCTCAGGATAATCCCAATTTGCTTGAGAATATGCACTTAGAATATTTTTATTAGATTTAAGGTGTTTTCCTTGACAATTTCTCAACGGATGAATAAGAAATGTAGTAAATCCTCTGCATGTGTCTGCTGTTACTATAATTTTGACAAGTTTCTCATGTTTTACAAAGTAATTTAATCTCTGTCATAAGAGCCTGTTGTCAGTTTTCATATGCAGTGAAAACTGTACCAAAGAGGAAAACCCAAGGTACTTCCCAGCACCCCTTTTGGACATTTACAAGTGCTGTTCTTTTCTATATTAGAGATGGAAAACTGAAGAGCCAATTGACTGATCCATTTGGCTTCTACAATAGGACTTTTGGCTTTTTGAATTATTCTGCTGTATAGCATTGCCTTCTCTTGTGGTGTGACTCCAATGCCTATAAGCATCTAAATATAGGGGCAGATGTACGTTAGTGTGAGGAGCAGGTGCTTAGCTCTTGTCTGAGTATCATTATAACCCAGTCTTGAGGCAGAGAGGCATCTAAAATTTGAGTTTTCATATCTGTTTTGCAGGATATATATTCTTAAGACAAACTGCAGCAATCGTGCTTCCTATCACCACCTGCACTTTATGTTATTGCTGTGAGTTATGGTGTTCATCTAGAAGAGAATTTTGGGTTAATTTCCTCAGACTCAGGACATTCACATCCATGCAAACACAAGGAATATTTTGTTTTATGTCTTTATTTCTGTTTCAGGCTGTTCTACCTAGAGAAGGCCTTATGTATAGTGGAAAAGCAGATATGGCACTTTCAAACCTTTAACTTTGCAGTACATGCTGGAGTCATTAGCTTTTGAAACAGAAACATGACATTTAGGTGAACTAATAAATAGCAAAGTTTAATATCTAACTTTATAGTCTTCTTTTATATATAGCAAAGGAAGGATGAATCCCTTTACCTCTAGCCAATTGGAGCCCTTCAAAATGCTACAAAAAAGGAGATCAAACTGATTAAGAAAAGGCTTCAGAATTATGCTGGAATATAAAAAAAAAATGGACTGCAACCCCCAATACAAAAACCTGTCATTGTCTCTCTACAATGCAGTCAGCTCAGGAAAACAGTCTGTAACTCATCAGCAAGTTCCTCCCATGTAAAAGAAATGCAGAGACATGTTGCAGTGTTCACGGAACAACCATATTTGTAGTATAAAGAAAATGCTGTCTGCCTCACCCCAAGATGAACCATACCAAAAAGTGCATTTGTTTCAGAATTTCTTTTAGATTGAGGGGGATTCCATTGAGGAAATATTCATACCTTACCCAAATTACTTGTCTCGAGAGATGGTATAATTATGTGAGAAAAGTGATTTCTCAGTTCACTTTTAGGTTTTGACAAATAAATCTGAAATGCTAAAATTTCTTTTCATTCAAAATATTTTTGCCACTTTTCCACATTTAAAGGTACTTCCAGAATTTGAAAATCAGTTATATGAGTGGAAAGGTTCTTTAAGGAGTACAAGAAACAAACAAAAAAAAATCATAATAATTTGATTAAAAGAAAAAGGTAAAAATAAATAATGAGAAGAATATCTGCAGTCATGAAATGAGTGTCTCATTTCTTGTCTGGTAGATGTTGCACAGAACTTAAAAGACAGGGCCAAAAAGTTGTCAGAGGAAAAGTATGTAAAATATGTGTTCTATAAAGAATGTTATTTTAAGGAAAACTATTTTATGCAAATTCTTTCATGTGTGGAAGCATAAAAAAGGTAGAGGAAATGATAAATGAACAAAAATATCAAGACATTAAAACATTAAAACATAAACAAGAAATTATAATGCATTTTTTAGAGGCTAATAGCCAAGAACTCTGATATAAACAATTTATTTCAATGAGGACCTTTTCAGCAATAAGCTGCCCTTTTAATGTAACGGAAACTAAATGAAAATGTGTTTAGAATCATTTGCATGAAGATACCAGTTTAATGAAGAAGACAAATATTAAACAACTTGATCCTATTCTCATGTTTTCATGTTTAAAACCTCATATTGTCAAAAGTGAGCATAGTTTTTGATGCTTATCTTGGGCTAATTGAAACCTGAATTCCAGGAGCAATAAAAATATCCAGTTTCAGTGGTATTGGCAGGTTTTTGACATCTCAGAAAGTTAATTCCAAATGGGCTTTTGTCTGAGCATTTAAACATGAGGCAATTAAAACCAATTTCACTTTTGGAAAAATTAATCATGATCAATTTCTGATACATTTTTCAATTAGTGAAATTAGATCAATGATATTTGTAAGGTGGATCAGACAAACTAAACAGTTGTTTGGAATATACCTCTTATGCACACTGAAGATGGAAAGAGGAGAAATATTCAATGGAAGCATTCTCCTGCTCATTTAATTTAATTTGCACCTGGCACAATCATGCCCCTCATACCTTGCATGATATGAGACACAGAGCAAACTGTAAAGTCTTATAAGGCTTTTCAATTGCAACATTTCTAGCCTATAAGGAATTAAGAAACTACACAGCTATGACTGTATTTCTCTCTCTCTCTCTCTCTCTCTCTCTTTATCTATCTATCTATAATCTATCTCATATTTTACTTAGCTGCTGTTTGTATTGGTGTTGTATTTAATTGGCTGATGACCTCTCATGTAGAACCAAATCTGCTCCTTCTGAGAATTATCAACACTCCCACTGAGTTATATTGGACTGAAGATTGCTGTTGTGATCAAGTGGGCTCCTCTTAGTATTTCTGACTCATAGTCAGAGGAGTAGCCAAGCATGCAATCATCTTCTCAAGACAACAGATGAGGCAATGGGATTATTTTGAATGACTTTTAGGTGTTCGCATTTAAATATTCATTTTGGAATCTTCTGTATTTCTTTTTATTCCTGTTCCACTCTCCCTGGGTGACTGAAATAAGTATGTGATTCTCCAGGGAATAAAGCACACAAGTTTCTTTCGTGTACATGACCCTTACTATGATTCATTTAGTATTTGTGTTGAAAGGATTGCCCAAAGCATCCAATGGCATTGGCTTACTTGAAGATCTAAGATTCCCCAGGTTGTATTAGACCATATTGCAGCTCTGTCCTGTTGCTTTCTTGGTGTTCATTGAGAGGCTCTGAATATGATGTTGATGCGTTACTGCCAAGGAACAATTCTGGTTTCGTGAAAAATATCTGGCTAGTACAGGCACATATAACACTCAGACTGCCACAAATTTTGCTGAGGGTTAAACTGAATTACACCTAGATTCTACTTTTATCATCTGGCTAAGACTGCAAATCTCTCTTTTCTGAAATATGTTTCATTATGTACTTTCCCTGAAACATCAACAAAAATTTCTTTACTCCATCACTTGTGCATCTGCTTAATGTTATGACAACCAACGTTATATTCTGAACTTACTTTTGTTATCACAAGTAGCTCCATAGCTATAAGCATTTTCCAGGTTAATTCTCCTGATATTAATCACATTAGGAGGCACTTACCAATGAACCTCTGTTTTTAAACACTCATTATGTATAGTATCCCTAGAATTACTTTGAACAATTTAGGTTGTGTAGTGTCTAAAAGAGTGAGAAACAAAACAGTCTTAAAATCACCTTTCCCCCCCCCATTCCTTTCATGTATTCCCTCCTCCTCCTCAGTGGTGCAGAGGGGTGGAGAATGGAGTTTACAGTCAGTAGTTGTTTCTGTCACTGCTCAGAGAGAGGAGTCCTTCCCCTGCTCCCGTGGGGTCCCTCCCACTGGAGACAGTCCTTGATGGACCTCTCTGTTGTGAGTCCATCCCTCAGGCAGCAGTTCCTCCCAAACTGCTGTCCCGTGGGTCACTCCTCCGTGGGGTGCAGTCCTTCACGAATGAGCTGTACCCACATGGGTCCCCCACAGGGGCCACAAATCCTACCTGGGAAAAACCTGCTCCAGTGTGGGCTGCCCTCTCCACGGGCTGCAGATCTCTGCCAGGACCCTGCTCCATCTTGGGCTCACCTTTATTTAATTAAAATATTTTCTTCATAACAGCTCCTTCAAGAATGCTTGAAGTCTGAATCTGAATTCTGAAGTCACATCTATGTCTATTTTTAGGTTTTTTGTGACATGGATTTTCGAGGAGGTGGATGGACTGTGGTTCAGAAAAGAACTGATGGAATCATTTCATTCCAGAGAACATGGTCTGAATATCTGGATGGATTTGGTGATCTTACTGGTATTAATTTTAAATACTCTCAAGTGCTTCGTATCCTACATTTCTGCTGCCTCTATGTGAGCAACATTCCACTAAATTGTGTAGGAGTTTCAGTAGTATAAAGTTCTTGTTTATTAAGTCTTATTTTTACATAAGTATTTTTTTTTCAAATCTGTTGTATGATCTTCTCAGTAATGACTGTGACCCCGCTAGAGTCTTTAGCCATTGCTGTCTCACAGGAGGTGTTTAAAATATGATATTTTCTGCCTGAAATAATGTATAGATTGTATTTGCTCTCTTTTCAGATTAAAAAAAATAGCCTATTCAAACCAAATAGTTGTTTTGAATCACATTTGCAAAATATTTCCTTAAAGGAGAGAAAAATCAGTAATATTTCACCATAGGACAATCAAAGTTAGAAACAGAATGGAAATATTTCAATAGCTAATAACAACACAATTGTGATAATAATTTTTTATTTCCACCTTTCATCCAGCAAGTCTAAAGCCATTTGCTTTATCAGAAGTTTATCTGGGATTGCAATGGAAGCACACAGCTTTTCTGTACAAAAAAGCACAGCTCATATGGGGCAACAAGTGCGATTTACGGAGGCAGCAAATCCCGAGAATAGGGTTTGTGTTTTGTTGTGTTTCATAGAATGCTAACATTCATCATTTCTCAGTACTCCCCTTAGGAATGCTGAACTCCGTTTTTGCAAGTGGATCTTTAGCACATCCATTTTTTTTGTGGTTTTCTAAGATATATTGCAGACAAATGTTTGAAATCTATCATGTGGACAATTTTCTAAAAAGTATCATAGAGAAAAAAGATGATGCCCATATCGAATTCTTTCCATGGATTTCCTAAGGAAGTAGGAAAATTACTCTGTTCCTTCATTTAGTCTTTTAAAGGAATATAAACCTATCATACAACTTTTATTACATTTGATTCAGGAAGAAAACTAGAAAAGAAAGAACAATATTTTTTTCTTTTACAGTTTCCATTTCTAGACTATATATTATATTTCTGTTTAAGGGGAATTTTGGCTTGGACTAAGGAAGATTTTTGACATAGTAAATCAAAAAGCCACTAGTTTCAATCTTTATGTGGACTTGGAATCAGAAAATGACAAGCATGCCTATGCATCATATGATGGATTCTGGATAGAAGATGAAGCATGTTTTTTTAAGATCCATTTGGGGCATTATTCAGGAAATGCTGGTAAGAACTTCCTTTTTTAAAGTATTTAAAAGTAGCTGGTCCCTTTCTTAATATGAAAAAATGCATTCAAAAGAGTAATAATTAAGATAACTTTAAAAAAAATTATTTATAATGTGTTTTTCTCTGGCGCATAGTGAACATTTATGCAGATAAATGGTGATGATATAGCAATTTTGGTTATGCCAACATTAATCTTTACATAGTAGGAAATCACTTTATCACTTCAGTGTCCTTAATGGAGTAACTGAATAAACCCTTCTTTAATAAAGATGAATTAAGGAAGGATCTTTAACAGATTCAAGTCCATAGGATATATATAATAAATAAGGGATTTTTAGGTGTTAGTGTTTATCTATCTAATGGTACAGTTCTTTATATGTCTATTATCTCATCTCAGATTTGCTGATGTTAGTGGAAGTCTTCCTGATGATGCTTTGGTTAATTCAGAAGTGCCCAGACAGTCATGCACAAAGGGTAGAGAAAGAAGCTGAGTGAACAAAGTTGGTCTACAGTGTGTAACAGTTACTGGGAGCTACATAGACACAAATTAATTTACAATTTCAGACCTCTCTTAATAGCTAAGTGTGCAAAGGTTTTCATTAAATATTGCATGTCTTACTGCTTTTTTCTCTTTTTTTTTTCATATGTTTAGTAATATGCAAGAATGTTCTTTATTACCAATGAAATAGCTATTCTCTATAGGTGTTGGTGCTTTACTCTACCTGTATTTGTAAGATAGTGTATTTGTATTTCTTTAGTAAGACAACAGAGCCAATAATCACTGACCTTTGAGTTTTAAAATTCCATCTTTTCTCATTAGTCTCTCTGGGACTTTGGACGCATTACTGGAAAATCTTAAATTACAACCCTTTTTGTTTCCTTTATCTTTTCTTCCTCTGTCTTTGAGGACAGAAGCCTTTACCTTCCTAGCCAGTATGCACTGCTAAAAGCAACAACAATATAAAGATGTTGTTTCATTGAATTTCAACTTCTTCCATATTTCTCAGTATTTTATTCTTTTTCTTTCCTTCATTTTTAACACTTTGCCTACTCATTATCTGGTGCTCTTGAAATGTTTTTGAAGAATTCTATTTTTCTAATAAATTCAGAGGAAAAGTTTGTGAGATATGCAACAAGTAAGAAATGTTCTTCCATAAATAATTTTTTTATCCTTCTGTTCTATCTGTTGTGCTTAGGTGATGCATTTAGAGGATATAGAAAAGAAGATAACCAGAATTCAATGCCTTTCAGCACTTTTGATGTTGATAATGATGGATGCAGACCAGTATGCACTATTAAAGAACAGCTTGTAAAGAGCTGCAGTAACTTCAGTGATAGCACTGGATGGTGGTTCAGCAAGTGTGGCCTTGCAAATCTTAATGGTGTTCATCGCTACACAGGTAGATTTCTTGCAACTGGGATTCACTGGGATACCTGGAAAATGAAGAATAAACCAGTCAAAATTAAGTCAGTTTCAATGAAAATTCGGAGAACCTATTATCCATATTTCCATTAGAAATATATCTCTTCTGGCAATTATGTGGAATAATGTATCATTGCAATCATAAATACCTTTCATTTTCACTTGAAGAGTTCAGTCGAAACTTTATTAGGTATTTCTACAATACAGTTACTAATTTTTATTGGGAAATGTCAGCATTTGTAGTGTTCCTGCTTGAGTAAGAAGGTCCTAAAAAGAACTGGGTTTTCAGAAAAAGGATTAAGCTTAGTTCTTGTCAGCTTTTATTCAACTTTTAATTTTATTTACTCTTAGGCAATCTCAGAAACAGCAGAAAAAAATTATAAAAAGAAGTGTAATGATGACCTCTGAATGTACTTTTTCTGTGCTCTCTGCATATCTGAATTTCTAAGAAATTGCAGCAAATTTTCTTTTAAAAACCTATGAACCTACCATTTCCATCATAATATTTTGGAAAAATATCTTTTCTGCACCTTAGGTTAATTTTTCAGAATCAACTCTCCTTTTTAGATTCTTTATCAGGCAAGTTAAAAATTGTTGCAATGTATATATAGAGTTCAGTATACTCTTTATACAAGTAAGGTTGAAACTGAGATTCAAGAACTATGGTCTATTTTGTATTTAATTTGCACAGTCAATGTGTTTCATAATACAATTTTTACTCTACCATTGTCTATTTTACAGTTCACTACGAATTAAAAACTTTTTAAAGAAAATGCATAGCTTTGGAATTTTAATTTTTGGATGTATGGGCCTGATCTTATGTTTTTCATTCTGATTGTCATTCACTTTGTGAATGATCATATGGTAATGAACAAAACCAATTTAAATTGTATAAGTTCGTTATTAATTCTTTGAATTTCTGTCAGTAAAAATAAAATAGTATCAATAAAAATGTGACTATTGTCAGTACAACAGTGTTTCTGGAACCTGGCATCTAATCTGCAGCAACTAGGCATGGTATTTCTCATCTCTGCTTCAGTTTATGTAGATCAGCTCTGTAGTAGCACGTGGAATGAAAACAGTTAAAAACTCTGTGAGTTTCCCCTTTGCTATTTTTTATTTAGGCCAAACATTAATACAGTGAGCAGAAACCATCATCAGTTCAGAACCTCAGTGGTTTAGAACTTCTTCCCAAAGATTTACGTAGTTATAGGAGGAAATGAAGCTTTTCATAGGGTATGTTACAAGCTTAAGAGAGAGAAAACATTCATCTTTTATTCTATGCTTCAGTACTAGTCTTTAACAATCGAATGTAAAAAGTTGTTAAAAGCAGAAGGCTTCTCTCTGCTAGAGAGGAATTGGGGACTATCCTTATTGGGGGAGAGGGGCTGCAAGAGAAACAGGGTAGGAAGTAGCTTGAAGAAAAATATCACAGGCCCTGTAGAGGGATTATGAGAAAGGAGATATGTCCTGCTCTTGGGGGAGACTGAATTTTCTGAGCATGGGGTGATTTTGTTGTCAGACACTTTAGTCTTTGAAATTAGAGGTGAAGAGATTGTATGTAAACCCTGTTTAGCCCTCCCTCTCACTCCATATTTATTAGGAATGCAATCTTTTTGAATGGCAACATGGACCCAGCAGACCTATAAAGGTAGATATTACAATGAAAGAGCTTCTGCACCAAGATTAACAGGCATTAGAGCTTAAAAAGAGTATTAATCCTGGCTGCAAGCCTGGATGGTGTCATGCTATTAGGGCTCTTATGTCAGAAAGAGTCCTCAGGCTGCAGTACAACAATCCTACTGGAGAATGCCACTGGCTAAATTTCATGAAAATTTAATGGCTTTAATGAAAGCCTCAAATTTTGATGGTGGGGCCCCTGTTCTGACAACCGGGTCCGAGCCTGCAAGGAGAAAGGAAGAGTCTAAGTAGGGATTCTGGATGCATAGAGCTATATTCTACTGACACCCTGAGGCTGCTTGTGGCTTAATTAGAACCCCTGATTAAAAATGTAGGTGACAAGTGAAGATTGCAGATGTGTGCTGGCAGATACTACCACGATTAATTATCAGGTTTAATCTCCCCTTTGCCATCATTGGTTAGATTAGCTGGCAGCAAGTAATCACAGTGGAGATGGGCCTGGAAAAATAACTAAATCTTGAAGGATCATCTTGCAAATAGGCATGGCATCTTTAAGTCAAGTCAAATTGAAAACCTATACAAAAAATGAATTGAATTCACAATGTCAGTGGTGGGGCGAGGTTTTGAATTTTACTGTTCCTTGAAAGATAAAAACGTTTCCAAGACTATTTGCAGACACTTGCTTTAAACTCAATACATATGCTTTAATACCATTAGGTACTGCTCTACTAGCAAGGTTGCAGGTAGACACTATGTTCTCTGTGGCTTAGAGTTCTCTCCCTTTGTATATAAAATGAATTTATTTTGCCCCAGGCTTGACTTGTATCTTTGTTGTGCTGTGAGAGCTGGATCTGCAGCATTAACTGCAAACAGGGTGAAGTCCAAATTGCAAATACTAGTCAGGTTTTAACTCCTAGAAATCTTCCAGGTATGAGTTTTCAATGTAATATTCTCAATCAAAAGATGGATAATGCTTTAATTCTTTTTTATCTACTAGTCATGATCACACTAAATGCTTCTTGGCACCAAACCAAGTAATTAGATAATAATATAATTTAATATAGTTTAATGATTTTATTTCCTTTCATGGAGGTTTCTATGAAAAGCTGTTGAGCATAGGAATCTCTTAGTTTTATTATCATTTGGATGTTCTGAAATGTGAGTGTTGGTTTAGTCTAGTTTTGTTTTAAAATTTAGCATGTGCTTAGAAAATCAGAGTGCTAGAGATTAGTTGGCAGCTTGCCTATTCAAATCTGAAATACAGCAATGACAAGAGAACATTTCCCATGTGATAGATGGCTACTGTCTTCAAAGGTTCATTCCATTTCCACTAAAACAACTGTGAAAACAAATTTTTACTTAAACACAGAGAATTTACAAGAATATTAAACTGTTTCAGAGGCCTATGTTCCATATTTACAGCTGATGATTCCCAACTACCACACATAAGATTTTTGTGGCCATATACTTACAACCAGTAATCAGTTGGTCATTGCCCAAACAGTCTTATTTCGACTATAATATAAAGGAACATGTAGGGTGTACCATATTAAGAGAAACTGATTGAGTGTTTCAAATAAAGAGTATCTTGGTTTAAATGCTTTTAATATCTACTCCAGGAATGATACTCTAAACTATGAGAAGTTGTATTTACAGGACATGCAATCTCTGATGTTATGAAACTGCATTTCTTTTGTTTTCTTTTCCCCATAGTATATCTTTAATTTGTAAGTCTCAGTTTGATGAACTCAAATTATTTAATCATTTGACCGTTCTGGTCACAAGAAACCCTTCTGGGGACTTTAGTTTTGTTTTGCACCGCTCCCCCTGGAGCATGCCCTGCATTGTCCTGTTGTCAACCCAAAAGCCAGCAGAGACAATCCATTGGCATGGAAGGGGTGCTTTGTGGGATTTCTGTTGGCATGGCTGCAAAGAGAAAGTAAGTTATTTACAAAAGGGGTACTGGAAACCTGCATACATATTTCCAGGCTAGGTATTGATCTGCCAGTTGTTTTAATCCATAAAGACAGGCTGCACCTCATTTTGCAGCTCATTGTAAAATGAGTTAAAATTGAGGAAAAGAAGGCATCCTTGGCTTTCAGCGGACACAGGTTTTGCTGACGTGGTCTATATCCATCGACCAGAAGTTAAGTTGTTACTGTACAACATGCTCTAATGAATACTTCTTATACCAAACAATGCAAATGACACTGTATTCTGCAGGACTGTCCAAAGATACAATTCACATGAACAAAGGAATGGTCCTTTCATTACAGAAAGCTTTTTTGCTCCATCATTTCAAATTTTCAATTTCTCTGTGTGTGTGTGCGTGTGTGTGCGTGTAAAAATCACACACGTGCAGACAAACCTATGTACTAATGTACATTTCTAATGCAACTTTCAGTGAGACAGAAGGCTGCTAAGACCAGTATCAAAGACGCTCCCAATCATTTATTTTCCACGTGTTTTCCTCCATTGCCTCAGCTTTTCCCCAGCCTTGTCTGGTCTGACAGTTTTGGGTTTTGTGGTTGCAGTGGCTGTCCTTGGCAGGGGGCTCGCAGGCAAGGCTGCCTAACAAAGACAAGCTCTCAGAAGCAAATATCAGGCTCAGCTTTGAGTCCAGAAAAGCTCCGTTATAACAACCATTCAAAACTGACACGGTTGTTTCAGGTACACCCCTTTTGCCCCCTGCCCAGGGCCCGAATCCCGGGTGCTCCCAGACCCCAGCAGGGCCGGGCCTGCGCTCAGGGCCGGGGTGCCTCGCGGGGACAGCCGCCAGGGGGCGCCAAAGCGCCGGGCGCGGCGCGCGCTCGGCCCTGTCGGCGCCGCTGTGCCCCGCCTGGGGCGGCCCCTGCGCTTCCCGTCCTCCGTGAGATCCTGCCTCCCGCTTTCTCTCTCCTTTCCCCTGCCCGGCTTTCTCTTTTTCTGCTTCCTTCTCCTGAGTGTATTTTGCCTACAGTCTCCTCCAGCTGCGATGTCACGTGTTCCCTCCCTGCATTGCTCAGCCCAGGACGCACGGGATGGCAGGAGGCACAGCATGTCCTGGGCTCCCCTCGCAGCCCAGAACTGCGGTCACTGCTGTTTGCTTTCCATGCGAAAACCCTCAGAGCATGCACTACCTGTCAGGACTTCCGTGTGCTGTGGTTTTCACACATCTTTTTTTTTTTTTAATGTTTTTGTACTATACTTTGTGGGGAATTTTCTATTTATCACTGGGGAAGAGGGGCTCATGGCAATGAATCTTTGCACATAAAACGTTTGCTAAAGACAGTAAAAGTTTGTATGTATTCCAAAAAGACTTGGATGGATTCATGGGAGATGAATGTATAGAACCATAGAATCATTAAGATTGGGAAAAAACCTCCAAGATCGTTGAGTCCAGCCATTAACCCAACATTCTAAGGTCCACCACTAAACACATGTCCCTAAGCATCACACCTACACATTTTTTTTAACACTTCCAGAGACGGTGATTCCACCATTTCCCTGAGCAGCCTGTTCCATTGCTTGACCACCCTTTCAGTGAAGAAATTTTTCTTAATATCCAATCTAAACCTTCCCCTGTGCTATTATGTTCACAGACATCGACACTAGAATAAGAGATGCCTGCACCAGAGGTTTCTGAAGGCTGTCTTGTTTTGCCTTGATAGCTTCCATAGGCATCTACTATAGGCTCCCACCAGGTGTGAGGCTTGCTTAGATGGACCTTTGGATGAAGATTGTGTAATGGGAATGTGTAGGGTGGGTAATCTCTTTCTGTAAGTGCGCAGAAGTTGCGTTTATATAGATAGATGTGAGAAGGACTTCCTAGTTAAGGTGGGATGGATAAGCTTTGGCTGTGGCTTAACATCACTGTGCTTAGCTCCCCTTCTGCTTGGGTACCTACCAGACCGTTAATTCCTCTGATGTACCTGGGTTTTCATGCAGAAGTAACACATGGCACTTCCTAGGCAGGCGTTAGTGCATAGTTTGACCAGGTGCTGGTCAGAATGCTTGTCAGACCAGGACTTCTGCATTCACCGTGTACCCACACCTAAGTGTAGAGGGAGAAAATGTTACCCTCTCTGTCCTTGTACCTCTTTTCCTGGCCCATGTACAAAAACATAGCTTTGTGTCTCTCAGCTGAAACAGGGATGGGGAAACTATGAGATATACAGGAAAATGAAGTAGATGTTTCCAGTCTTAGCTATTTTGTGATATGTAGCTGCAGACAAAAAATGTCAAAATCCAATTAATTTTCTACAATGAACAGATATAAAATAGAAATTATTTGTTTCTTCTGTATTTTTTTGGTTGCAAAACTAAATACATGAGTTATGACACTGAGAACTCATCACAGGAACACCAGAGTGTTTAAAAAATAAGGTTCCATTTTGTATGTCTCCTGCCTGTGACAACAGATTCATTTTTATATTTGCAGCTATTTCTGCTGCATAATATTCAATAAGGTCCTGGATTGTTGCAAGGTTAAATATTTTTCAAACCTTTCTAGCATTCTGATTTAATTCTGATCCTACTACATAGATTGGCAGTCCACTAAAATGCTGAGAAATAAACAGAATTTAGCAGGCCAGAGTACAAAAGCTAAGAATGTCCAAGTAATATAAAAGAATAATTTATACAAAGCCTGTTAGCTATTACAATTTTAATAACTCCTTTCTTATTAGGAAATTGCAATCAGAAGAAAAAGCACATTCTCTTTTCTAGTGAAATATTTGAAGGAATTCATCTCTGTAACTTTTTTGATTTTGCATTATATTCTTTTGCTAATACCTTTTTAGATGCTTAAACTGTCTTCACATCTTTTCTGTCCTTTTAAATTAATAATTACAAGACGTAAGCAGAAATAACTCCTGAATTCTAATGAAAATGAACAATTGATTAGTGCTTATCATTCTAAAACACTGCATTGGGTTTGCATGTTTCAGTTTTGCTAGTGGGAGGCTGCAGGGGGACTACAGATGTGGCTCTGGTGAGAAGCTGCTGGAAGTTTCCCCCATGTCCAGTGGAGCCAATGCCAGCTGTCTCCACAGCTGAGCCCATCAGTGACAGTGGTACCACCTCTGGGATAACGTATTTGAGACAGGGAAAAAACCCTGCTATTCTGTATTAATACAGAACCTGCTGTTCAGTACTAATCAGACCCCTTGTAGAACTTGAGATTTTTTTTGATTGGGAATTAACATCAGGCAAACTGTCACCGAATTCTGTCAGACAGCTTGCAGACAGAGAAGAGCGGAGTGAGAACATGTGAGAGAAACAGCCCTGCAGACCCAAAGGTCACTGGAGGAGAAGAGGTGGAGAAGTGCCCCAGTTGCCAGAGCAGCCCGTGATGCAGACCATGGTGAGGCAGCTGTGCCCCTGCAGCCCATGGAGGTCCACAGGGGAGCAGAGATCCACCTGTAGCCCATGGGGTACCCCACACTGGAGCAGGTGGATACCAAAAGGAGGTATTCTTCTGGAAGCTGAAGTCTCAGTTTAGGACCCATGATTAGTCAATCAAGGCAAAAGATATTTAGCTGAAATATTTAACTAAGTTTGGTATCAGACATATTGGATATTTAGCTGAAATATTTAACTAAGTTTGGTATCAGACATATTGGTGCAAGGTGTTCCTTCAAGTTGCACTGATTCAGCTATGTTATAAAGTGAAATGTCTATTGAGTTGAATGAACTGTGATTAAGCTCCTTTACAGAAGTAACTATAAAATAATTTTAAGCTCAACAGGCTCTATATTTGTGTTGACTCTGAAGAGTGTATATACCAAGCTTTAATTTCATGAGTTTGTGGATAACTTCTAAAATGTTACTTGGAGAAAGCCTTGGCTTAATTTATTTTCTATTCAGTAATGACAGAACACATGGTGTGGAGACAATCAAATATACTTTTATTGAGTAGTTGACGCTGTTCATTGTAAAACCTCTGTCTTTTGCTGCATTACTACTTGCAGACTTACTGGAAACAGTAATTGGATGTATGACTTCACTAATAGATGCAGTTAATGTCGTCAACAGCAGATATAGTCCAATTGTTTACAAACCTGCTTTCTCAAATTACATCAGAAAAGGAAGTGCTCAAATTCTAGATTTGACATTTTCAGAAGCCACCCAGGAGCAAGGAAAGCTCACAAATATGCATCACTGCCTTGAGCCAAATATGTGCCATTCCTGATTAGAATTATGGGGAAAAAAAAATCTGCAATATGGACTTTTCCTGCATGGAATTTTTCTAAGTCAAGGTTATGAAGGAAGGATATATGAATCTGCTTTAGGCTTGCTTCATGGTGCCTGACAAAAGTTAGTCTTAATTACTAATCCAAACAGTAAAGGCATCAACTAAAGAGGCACATAAATTACCTACCGTAGAAATACTCCCAAACTGATCAGGGGCCACCTGCCCCTGGCAACCCCCAACTTTCATGTCTCCTGGAGAAGTCACTCCTGAGTGGAAACTGGGGAATGGGGACATGCTGTGAGGATGGTGAGGAAAACCAGGGGATGGGGAGGCTGAGCCGTGCCCTCTTTTGCAGGGTGACCTTGACTGTCTCCCTGATGTCACGTTGAAGGCAGCTCACTGTCCTGAGGCTTTGCATAGACAGGACATCCAGGCCTGTGGAGTCTCAGTGGGGGACCTGAAGCTTGCAGACAAGTCCTGTGGCACTCACTGGTACTGTGCCTAAGGCACATTACATGGCAGACCCAAGGCTGGCTGACTGGACTTGACGTGGGACAGATCAGATGAGTGGGTTTGGGCAGCTGCAGGCTGGCACCAGAGCAGAGAGGGGAAGAGACCCATGGAGCAATGCAGGGTGAGCCCCCTCAAGCCCGTTTAGACAAAGTTGTTTATGTTTTGAATTTTTTGACATTTCCTCTGGATTCTCATTTTCCTGCTCTCTTTTTGCATTTTTCCTTGTTAGTGTCATCTCAACCTATGACTGCTCCTGCTCCCGTTCAGGTATGGGACCTGGTGTCTGGACAGTGGTCCAGCCCTCATCAACTGATAACCTGGGGAAAGGGTTATGCTTGTGTTTCTACAGACGATGGACCGTGGTGGGTTCCTGTTCAGTGCGTGCGTCCTTTTTTGCCTCGGGGGAACCGGCAGTGATGACTCCTACGTGAAACAGCTCGAAAGACTCAACCCGGGGAACAGCCACAACGTCTGGGTGACCCTGATGAAAGCACTGAACCAGACTACCTTCTGTGCCTCCTTGGTGAAACCAGAGCTGCCTTTTCACACATGCCTTGTTGGGGCACCTGTAAATAACTCTGATGCAGTGAAACTTGTTTCTAATGTTACACGACTACCTCATTTAGCAACAAAGGCTTGTAATGCTTCTGTGCAGAGCTGCATCGCAAATATAAATGACTGGCTTGTTAAGCTACCAGTAGGCATTGCACCACAGGAGTTAGATATTTTGGGTACCTTAACTGCTGCTGCTTGCTTTTATTTTGATTACACGGGTGCAACACTGCTGGCTAATAAGTACAGTAAGTGATATGATGCTTCTGCTACCACAGAAACCCTTTCACAAGACTTGTCTCCAGATATGCCCTTTTACCAGAATGCATCTGCTTGGTGTTTATATACACACAAGCAACCCTCACCTGGTGTAGCAGTTGCTCGTCAACTCCCGAAAGGATACTTTTTGATTTGTGGCAATCGGGCATGGCCAGATATTCCGGCAAAGCCCACTAGGGGACCCTGTACCTTTGGTAAATTAGGTTTGCTTACCCCCACAGAAAAGCTTTTGTTGAATCATTCCCATCTCTACAGTCATGTTTTGACCAAATGGTCACTGGCCCTTGACTCTAAATGTCATGACACGTTAACCTTGTGGGGTCAGGCATCTATTGTGTCTGCCTCCCTGTTTCTGCCACAAGTTGCCTTAGCAACTTGTGTTAAAAAAAAGGCGTTTAAATAAAGAAAAGCAAAAAGAGAACTGGAAAATGAGAATCCAGGGGAAAAGTCAAAAAATTTAAAACATAAACAGCTTTGTCTAAATGGGCTCGAGGGGGCTCACCCCGCATAGCAACACGTTGGTGACGTGATAGAAGGAAAACACTGCTCACAACCCAAACCCCTGCTGCAGAGTTTTTTATTCATCTTTAAATAACTTCAGAGCTGCATCTAGATTTTGTCAGGAATGCACTGGAGTGCCCCACAACAGCAGTGCTGGAGACTGTGGCTGTGTGTAGGTCTGGGTTCAGTGCAATGGTGATGAACACCTCTTCCTCTGCCACCCAGAACCTGCATCTGCCATCGCACACTGGATTTGCGGGCTGGCTGGTGTGTCAGCTGGGAGTTTCCATGAACCTCTTAGGGTTTACCTACCATGAACTACTTATGGCAGTTCTGAGTTGGGATGGATGCTCAGTGCACAGTCAACCTGTAGTAAACTGATGGCTTGATATGATGACTAATTTGGAGCATTTCTTTTCTCAAAGGCATTCTTTTGTCTTTGAACATTCTGCTAAACACATTTATGTCCACTACATATAGCCCACTGTATGCTTAAGATATCCTGATAGTGTTACCCCTTAGGTGGCAGAAAAGTTGTCTGTAAGTTGTTGCTTAAACAAGGTGAAATTGTGTAGTCAGTGCAGGAGAGATGTTGCTGCAGTCATGCTGATATAACACTTCTAATAATTTCCTCAAACTTGTACCTTATGTTGTATTCAGAAATTCCTATGAATTCTGAGATAATTAACTGTATTTTCTGATTTTTTTTCGTGCGATTTGGGAGAAGAAGGAATATGTTATTCCCAAACAATGTCTGTATTTATGAGATGACTCTTCCATGTGCTTGTGTCTTCATTTCCTGGAAGAAGTAGATGAAGACATTTTGTCACCAGATTTCTTTTGACCTACCAAGTATTTGAGTTATCTGTGACTGTGGGTCAGTCAGTGACACTGTGATAGGCTCTTTCTTGAGTTTACATTTGCTGAGAACAGAGATGCCTTTTGATACGGCCTGCTATGAAAGTGCAGCCAGCAAGTACAGGTGCAGACATCAGTGACCTGTGTGCTAAAGAAGTAGGGCAAGAAAGAACAGTATATGCCCAGGAAATGCATTGAAGTTAGCAGAAAAAATCAAGTCTATAAAAAATAAATTCTTTTTGTGAGGGTATATTAATAAGCAGATCTGCAAGCATAACTGTTTAGGGAAAAGATTTGTAAGAAAAGAAACTGAAATAGTTGACGTGATCTTAGACAATAGAAAAATGCAAAGTCCCAGACTTTGCTGGAAGCACAGTGAAGGTCAGGGGTGTATTACTTTGAGCCATGGGCTGAAGTCTCTCCAGGCAGATGCTGGAAAAGAACAAAGTGGGGTTTGTGCTTGTCCTTTCACTGAGCATGAAAAATACCTGTGAAAAATATTGATTACTGAGGAAGCTTTGCAGAAATATGTACATTTGGGAGTGACTCTCCAGTTACTAGCTAGCAGATTTTACACCCACTTTTTAGCTAGTCTCTGTTGAATTGAGATAGAATCATAGAATCATTACATTTGGAAAAGACCTCTTAGAGTACTAGTTTTTATTTAATAATATTAAATAGTATTAAAGTGGATGGCTTATAAACTCTTATATATTTAATTCTGCATGAGTAAATCAGGTGCATGGTCTGATAATGAAAGAAAATCTAGTTCATTTAATGAATTCTGATTCCTCAAAAGCCATGCAAATTGGTATTTTGCTATTCTTGTTCTTCTGTTTTAGTTGGATCCCTTGTAGAATTTATATTTGTTTTGCCTGGAATAAAAATCAGGCAAACTGTTGTCAAATTCAGTCAGATAACCTTCTTACCTTTTTTGAGAATTGATACAATTTTGAAGACTTTTAGTCCCCCCATATTTCAAGATGCATTGAAATGTAATACCAGTTTGTGGTATGTAGATGCAAATTAATGAATCCTGTTGATTTAAAACACTTTTGCTTGATAAATGCTGTTTTACCTCTCCAGTTAATACTGCTAGAATTTTACCATCCTCTCATGATACAGCTGTTGGGTTTACCTGAAGCCAACTGCATTTCCACGCAGATGCTTATTTGTTTCTACATCAGGAAATTGGAATGTGTCTACATAGGTATGTATAATATATGTATTTATTGTATGCCATATGTGTATAATGTATGTACGTGTAATAACTGCAATGTGTGCTCAGCAGATCCAGGAACATGTTTTTGAAAGCCCTGTGAACCTGGCAGTTCAGCCAACTTTCAATCCACCTCACTGTCATCCATTCGTAAATATAATTCCTCAGCTTGTCTTGAAGCGGGCAGCAGTGGGAAAGATGTCCAAAGCACTGCTGAAGTCAAGATAAAAAACATCCATGGCTCTCCTCTCATCTGATGAGCCAGTAATCTCCTTATAGAAGGCTAACATCTTGATCAAGCCTGGTTTCCCCTTCCATGCACCTTAGAGAGTTGCACACTGTTCTAGATTTTCCAGAAAGGATGTGAATGCTTCTCCCATCATCCTGTCCTCTTACCACTTCTGTATTTGTGTACATATGCTTGAGGTGGGCCACTGTCAGCCCTGTTTTGCCAGTTTTGGGGTCTCCCTTTTCCATGACAACTTACTCCCTTTACTTGCTAAGCCAGGCCACCATGATCTCCCTTCCCTGTCACTCTTAGTGTATAGCTCCCATCTCACAGATTACTCCTGAAGCAGTGCAAATCTCTTTTGAATATCCTATTGGAAAAGAGGGGAAAAAAGAAAAAAATTACACGCCCTGGATGGAAAAATAGAGAGCCTTGCAATACACTGAAGAATGTAATCTTAGATTAAGAAATGGGTGTTTTTTTGAGAGAAAAACTTCAAAACCTATTTTAACTGGGAGCAAGGTATGTTTTTCCATAGTTCATTATAGTCAGTATTATTCTAGAATCAGGTCTGCTGCAGAAATATGTGATTATTTTTGCTGCTGGACAGACAGATCTCAGCTGATCCATTTGGTCCATTTGTAAATTGTATAAGGCTCTTTTGAAGACGCTGATCTTTAGAAAATGTCAAGTTCCTTAGATACAAAGCAAACACCAAAAATATTGCATAAGTTTTCTATGGCACATCTATGAAATAGCGATCATTTGAGTCCTTTACAGCTGTGAGTGCAGTGAGCTAATTAAATTCTTGAGGTAGAGGGACATTTCCTTGTTTCTGAATTTGCACACCCATGCAAGGATTTTCTTCAGGAATACTGAAAGCATTTTAGGGTGTTTGCTTATTAGCTGAACCTCTGTACATGGTTCTCAGAGAAACTGAAAAAAATAAAAATGTGTTTTACTGCTGGGGAAGCATAAATAAGTAAATTTAGTGGAGTTGGTCCAATGTTTTTCTGGCAAACAGTTTTCTGTTGAAAAATGCTGGGTTTAGGAAGCTTTTGGAACCTTGCTTGTTATCTTGTTTTGTATTTATTTGCTGGTTTTTCACCTGGGTTCTTCAGTTGCTCTTCAGAAGCTCAGTGTGACCTGAAGTCTGGGACCCCGCAAGAGATCTAAAAATCTCCTTTGACGTGGGGAGTGGGACCCCACAGGTGTTTGAGAGGTGGCAAAAGCACAGCAGTAGAAAGCAGGCCCTCCTGCACCTATTCTACTCCAAGGAAATCAGCTGTGACTCAGGAGCAATCAGCTGAGAGCTGAGACCAAATAAAAGCCCTACTCCCTGTACACACCTGTGCTTGGTGCCAAGCTCCAGCTCCATGTGCTGCTTTCCCCTGGCAGTCCTGGGGCTGGGGTACAGGGAGCCAGCACTCCTTTGTGCCTTCCCAGCCACTGCTGCAGAAATAGCTTTCCCCAACAGGATATTCTGAAATGCTGACTTTGCAGTTTCTTTCCATGTGTCACCCACCCCCACCATTTCCTGTGAAAGGGGACTTGGGGGGGAGAAGCTGAATTGGGCCGAATAAGATTTGCTAGAGCTGCGTGGAAATATCTGGAGGGGGGAAAGGAAGGAAAACTGATGGCCATTTTTTGATTTACACAGGGTCAGGGAACTCTGCTTTCTTGCATATGCAATATTTATCTTTGACCAAGCACACACTCTTAAAATGTTTGCGTTGGCATGAAACTAAATCTGTGGAATAGATACCTAGCACATATCGGTCCCAGGTGGAGCCCTCTTCATCTCTCTCTCTCCACAGTGCTCTGACAAATGTTGAAAACATCTGATCCGTACCAGGAGAATAATCTCCTGCTTGTAGCTGGCCTTTACTCTTTTGTCAAGCCTTTCTGGTTTGTTTCCGATCTCATCCTGTCCATGAAAGCCAGTCCCTGTGAAAGGGAGATCAGGAAGTGCTGTCTGGAGAAACAAGTCACAGGTGAATATTTATGTCAGGTGTATATTTATGTCATCCTCAAACTGAAATATCAATGCTCAGCCACATCTGAGCATTTCTTCACGTCAAAAATCAGTCTCTTTTTTTGAGAATCTAATTGTTGTCCACATTATGAATCAAAATATTAAAGAAACCAATCCCCAAAATAATTTTTTAAGAACTCTGCACGCAAAATTCCTCAAGGCTAATTCCTACTTTTCTAGCTCTACACATTGCCATCTTTCACTTAGTCAGTTTACCCCCCACTTTATAATTTCTGCCCTAATCCCTTCATCCATATAACTAATAATTTCCATGGTACTATATCACTAATTCAATGTAGTCAAGAGTTACACTTTTCAAATAAAGATACTGGATTAATGTGGTACAATGTACCTTTAGTAATTTCATGTAATTCTAACCTATCTTCAATTCACTTGCATATCTTTGATAATTCTTTCCCTCAAAGTATGTTATAAAGTCTGGATACACTTGATGTCAGAGTGAAAAGATTGCAGATACCTAATCAACAAGCCAAAAATGTAAACTCTAGTTCAAAGGTAGGTACCTGTATCTTAGGTAAGGGGAGAAGAAAAAAATTGAAGTCTTAAGGCTCAAAAAGATAATAAGTAGAAATGGCAAGTCTACAGAAATAAAAAAAAAAAAGAGGTCTGATTGTGAAAGAAACCTATGAATAAAGAAGCCAGAGAGTGCAGCAATAAAAGAAGATAGAAAAGGGAAAAATGCGTTTTCTGAAGAATGATGGTAAATAATCTCAGCATGTTCCCACAATAACTGCTTTACTTGCATGTAGAGTTCCAAAGTTGAGCTTAGCAACAAAGGCAGGTTACTTATGGGGAATGAAAAGAAAACAAAAATTACTGCTCCTGAGGTTATAACAAATTTCAGCATTTCCTTGATGGATTTTTAACTGTATAAACAGGGTCATCTTTACCCCAGCATGCTGAAGGAACATGAAAGTACAAGTTTAACAGCAAGGACTGAACAGAGATAGTAACTCCCCAATGGAAAATAACAAATTTACTCCTTATACGCAGTAAAAGTGGTGGGAAGATGCCCAAGCGACAGGGCAACAACAGACCTCATCAGAGATATGCAGCATGCACCACCATGCTAATTGCTGTGGCAAATGGCTGCATAGGACCAGTCCTGGCCACAAAACATGATCTAACCCCCATCAACAACTTTGTACTGGGACTTAGTGTAGTTTGGCTCATCCCAACAGGGTGTATAAAGTTCTTGAACTTTGATCTTGAAGGTGATGCTGGTCTTCCTCTCTACCTCTTAACAAGCTGTGACAGCAGCATAGTGGCTCTCTGCACTTACGTAAAATCCTGTTAGCAAGGGCAACTTGACTCCCTTTGCTACTGAGGGCCGTGCAAAAATCCTGGAGACTGAAAACAACCACGTAGCAAGGACCAAATGCAAAAGCGTACCAGGATGGAAACTCCCTAAGAGACATTCCTTCTCCTCAGTCTGCTGAGACATTTTCCTTAGAGAGTCGACAGCAAGAGAAAGGATGAAAACCAGGATCCCACCTCTCTTTGGGGAGTTCCCATCCACCAGACATGGGAGATAAGTTTCCTCTTTCTTGTTTGTCAGACTCTAGTCCCTTTAATCTTTCCTTCGTCTCTGAAAAATGGTCCAGCCGTTTCAGGCCAAGGCATTTTGTCAAAGGAGCGAAGAACAGCAAGGCTAGACATTCATTAGGGTGACTCAGGAGTTCATCAGTATATTGTTCTACACAGTGACCTTATGAAGAATGTGAATAAATCATAGCAGGAGAGAGAATACATCTTCAGTGAGCTAACTAACAAGAATACTCATAGTAACAGATAGACATAAGAATCATACTAAACGAAATTTTTATCTTAGCAGATGCTAGATTTGTGTCATTGATGCACATCTACACTAAGAGCTTATTTCTAATTGTCTGCAGTTGATTTTTACACTATATCAGTATTGCTCAAACATTTACACAAGAGATTTTTCCCACAACATCCAACACTTCCTGTTTGATATTCAGTGACCTTGAATGTCAAGAAGCTCCCTAAATAGTTTGTGGTGGGTAACACAAGCTCATGTTTTTATTTCAATGAGAAAAGACACACATCTAATGAGGACCATCTACTCATGCAATTTGAAACTCTTGGGCAAAAAAAGCTTGGGGCCATAGTCAAACACCTTCCATTCCCCACAACTAATTTTCTAGCTGTTTGGCTCTAACTGGCTTGAGGACCTCCATGGGCATCCAGTAGATGATATTCAGATCACAGATCTAAGAGAAATTTAAACCTTCTGAATCCCTGTGTTTCCTATTTGTTGTGGTTCACCTTCACAGCTGACAAATTGTAGACAAAGATATTCCTCTGTTTTATGGGTGAGGAAGAACTTATTAAAAAAATGCAAGGCATTCAGATGTTACCTTATTGAGGAGGGACATATAAATACCTGTAAGACACAACTAGTATTCCCAGTGTCAACACTGACTTAGTTTGATTCACTGTTTGTTCTTCTGCATTAAAATCTCCTACCTTTTCCCAAGACAGGAAAAAAAACTCAACTTTAAAAAATAATGTTATACAGTGCTAACAATTACATTGTTTTTGTAACATCAGTATTTTTCCATTTGTGATGGAAATATTGCTATCAATTTATAGAGTCACAGAATCCCTAAGACTGGAAAAGACCTTCATAATCATCAAGTCCAACCTTCAACTGAATACCACTTTGTCCACTAAACCATATTGCCAAGTTCTACATATACTTTTTTTGAACATTTTCAGGGATGGTGACTCACCACTTCCCTGGGCAGCCTGTTCCAATGCTTAACCACTCTTTCAGTGAAGAAATTTTTCCTAATGTCCAACCTGAACCTCACCTAGTGCAATTTGAAGCTATGTCCCCTTGTTATAGCATATCTTTATATTATATCCTCTGGGTGTTTGCATATATATATATATATATATACACATATATATAAGCATTTCTGTTTTCAAGAGCTGAAAAACGTTACAGAAGAGTTTACTCAATTTAAATTCACTGGTAATATAGTCCTAAGGAATAAAAAGATGTGAATATAAATAAAATAAAATTTCCTTCTGGAGCAACTTTTTCTTAAAAACTGAATTACTGTCCAACATTTACTCAGGAGGAATCAAAGACATCTGTTAAGAATGGCTATTTCTGTGTTGCTTCTAGCCTTATATGTGCTACTTTTCTGAGTGGAAACAGGAGAAATCATGATACTTAAATACACTACAAAGTAATTAATTGTAAATCAGAGCAGGCATTATTATACAGAGTCAGAAATTACCCAGTTTAGTGAGAATCAGTCTTCATAAAATGTACTACTGCTGCTCTTGTTGGGAAGTGAAAGCAAAGAATAATGCTCTGTGATACTAATTCAGTATATTCAGGAACTACTTAGCTTGAAATGGGGTCTCATTAAGACATTGACCAAATTTGTAAGTGTAGTTTTTTTCATCATAATTATGATGAAATAGGGTTGTGGTCAATCCAACATTGTTGATTGGTTAAGTTAAATTTATAGAGGTGTGAGATCACCAGAATGAATCAAGAGAAGTCTTTAGCACATAAATCTGATGAAGATGAGGTTGTAAAAGTTAAAAGCAAGAAAACAGTGGGGTGAACACAACAGATATTGTTGGAGAGAAAATCAAATTTTATCAGAGCACAAAAAAATTCTGAAGACATTACCAGTAATCAAATTGTACAATTTCAGGATGTCCAGTAAATCTTCTGTAAACCTTTGGCAGCTCAGCCAGTAGCACTAAGAACACCAAGACTGGATCTTTTCATTTTCTGAAGGTTTAAAAATACCTCTTTTTTAAACATCCTTTCACAATAAGATTAAGTAAGCAAAGGGTAGGATCCCCTAAGTATTGTTAATTCTCTTTTATTATTCACAGTATAGGAAAACTGTGACAGCAAAACTAAGAACTGTGGACTTAAATGGCTATAAACCCAACAAAGTTCAGAGTCATGCACTGTGTATTTCCATGCTGCATTTTACCAAACGATTGCAGTAGGAGAACTATCCAGTATTTATCCAGATATATGATATCTTCAGATTTTACCTTCACCTGGTTCACAATACAATTTTAGGCAGGGAAAAAGCTGGATATGACCCATTCATTTTACTTAAAGCTCTCTCATTGAAAATCTTACTGGTCTAAATGTGCTACTGATATATTTACTGGGGAGTTGGTACTCTGTCTTTACAAACACTGGCGTAGATTCTTACACAAGGAATTGGTATTTCATTTTCAGTAGGGCCAATTCGGCTGACCAAACACCAAATTCAGGTTTACATGTATTTTTATCATTGCTCTTCCTATAAGAAAGTTGCCAAACTGAGTGAAATCCCTCATACAGGATGCAACCAAGAGCTAAATATTGTCTGTCCCCACTGAGTATCATCTAGATTGTCCTATTCTGCTGCAATAAAAAAGTAATCAAATGATGTAGCAACTTGTTCACAACACTATTTGAATGTCAAGGTCCCCACAGAGTTAATTATCAAGGAACTGACAATGACCTGTGCTCTTGTTGTAGGTAGTAATGATGAGAGGCCCTAAGCAACTTGCAGCCATAAGACCCTGGACAGCTGGATGTTCCCCACAGTATACCTGGGTAGTCTCATACGTGTTTAGTGATTCTTTTTAGTAAGTACAGTAACTTGAGTTGATCTGATGATAGAATAAAGTGTCTGACCCTACACTGAGACTGTTTGCTTCCCTGAAACATATTACTTCTATGAGCAGGATTAAGGACTTTTGCAGGTTCCAGATACAATGAGATAGACATTCTTGAACATCATTAAAGCAACTAGTCAGCAGCATCATTCCTTGACTGAAGGCATATGAATTTGAAGTTCATCTGTATTACACATAGTTATCATGAGGCTGAAGCAGATTACATAAGATGTTTGTTTAGACAAAGAACATTCTTCTGTATTCCTTCTCTACGTCCCTGTAGACAGGTGTATGTTTTTCTAAGATTCTGTGTCTCCTTACATAGAACATCTTATATTGATGAAATTTTAAATGAAGTCCCTTTCTTCTATGATAGCCATGTTCCAGCTTATCTTATGATTGTACTCATTCCTGGTGTTTGCTTGGAAGCTGCATGGCTGCCATAGCCTCATTGCAAAACTTGACTTGTAGGACTTTGTGTTCCTCTCTTCTTCTACAGAAACATTCAACTGACATTCAACTCCTTTGTGGCAAATATTATCTTAAATGAAGCAGGGTCCAGTATGAATAAATAAATAATGTGTCAGAAAATTATTTGGGATATTTACTATAATCTTTCCTATTCTTTCTCATTTGCATTTGTTCACTTCTTCCAGAGTGTCGCCCTACTAGTCTCTCCCTACTTATCTAGTCTCGTCTCTATTGTCTGATTCACGTTCTGGATTTTGTGTGTGGGAATAGTGATCACTTACTTCTCCAGGAACACAGACCTACACCAGCCTCAACTGCAGAATCACAATCATTATTATTATACCTGCTATACATAGCAGACGTTCAAAGCAGGAACAATCTCTTGGGTGACCAAGTTCAAGCTGAAACAGAAGCCTTAATGAAATATGACCTGTTGCCTTTGGGTACATCTTCAAACTTAATCACGCACTTGGTAGAAAATGTGCACTTGGTCCATCTCAGGCTGGAGAGTGTAGTCTTTCTGGAGTTCTCCAATCGCTTGTTTCACCGCAGTGCTACAGGCTGGGGACAGAGTGGCTGCAGAGCAGCCAGGCAGAAAGGGGCCTGGGAGTTTGACTTGACAGGAAGCTGAACAGGAGCCAGCAGTGTGCCCAGGTGGCCAAGAAGGCCAATGGCATCCTGGCCTGGATCAGGAATGGTGTGGTCAGCAGGATCAGGGAAGTGATTCTTTCCCTGTACTCAGCACTGGTGAGGCCACACCTGGAGTACTGTGTCCAGTTCTGGGCCCTTCAGTTCAGGAAGGATATTGAGGTGCTGGAGCAGGTCCAGAGAAGAGCAAACAGGCTGGTGAAGGGAGAAGAGCAACGAGGCTGGTGAAGGGACCTGAACACAGGTCCTATGAAGAGAGGCTGAGCTAGCTGGGGTTGTTCAGCCTGGAGAAGAGGAGGCTCAGGGGAGACCTCATCACTCTCTACAACTCCCTGAAAGGAGGTTGTAGCCAGGTGGGGGTTGGTCTCTTCTCCCAGGCAACTATCAGTAAGACAAGAGGGCATGGTCTTAAGATCTGCCAGAGGTGGTTTAGGTTAGATATTAGGAAGAAATTCTTTACAGAAAGGCATTGGAATGGACTGCATTGGTGGAGTTGTTTGCATAAGTAGTTGTTTAGTAACTTAAGTCAGTGTTGGTTTGTATCACTTTAATTAATTCTGTGCATATTCAGCATTACACAGAAAGCCTTAAATACCCTTTCAGATCCATAGACGCAGTCCAAGAGTGCAAATGCAATGTTTACTGTACATCTTCCTGCATGTGAAGTATATGAAAAAGTTTCATCCTGTGTCCCTGCTTGCCCTCCCCAATGTATTACAGCAAGAAAAAAACACCAGAATGGCTCTTGTAACCTGCCTGGTTCACTGGGGCCTGAGAGAATGAGAAAGAAACTTGTCACTTCGTCTTCAGTCAGTTAGACATGAAACAGTGCCATTTTCCTGGAACAGGGATTAAGTCCTAGTGGAAAAAATTTTAAACTGATGGTCACACAGTCCCTAAACTAGCAAACAAATGAGCAAGCACAGTAGAAACCAGTGTTGTCATTAATCAGGGATTTAAAGACCTGGGAAGACTATAAAATTGCTTTAATAGTTTCTTCTCAAGGAAATCCTGATGCCTCAAAGTAAATTGTTGTTATTTGATAATACTAGGAGGTAAGTATGTTCGAAAACAATTTGAATTTGCTCAAAAAAGAAAAATGCATCTGCACAAACAGTGGCTGTTTCACATGTTGTCTAACATGATGCTTACTCCCTGGAGCACAAGTGTGCTGGAGTCATCTGGTGCTCTGAAGCCCATTTTCTTATTACTTTGGATACTGTCAGTGAGGCTGCTGAGAGCTTGTATTTTTTAAAGTGAAACACATTCTCCAAAAACATCACCCTTTCTTCTCTAGCTAATGGGGAGGGTTTTATTCTGAATGGGCCATTTCTCTGCAGAAACACCCACTGTTCCCGTGCAGACCATGAAAACCCTCAGGATCGGACCTACTGGTTGTCCATGACAGGAGGTGTAGTACATAAAGACAAGTTCACAGTCTTTAACACTCATCCAAATAGGGAACTTGGACAACATAAGCACTTACTAAAGTCATTGGTGGCAAAAAACGCTCAGTATATTTTCCTAACAGTGTTAAGTATTTGAGAGACATCCCTATCTTTCAGAAATACCTATTGAATTGATCAATTGACATGCAGTGTCTCAATATTATATTTTTTGAGTAGATAATATGGAAAGAATGTTTCCATTGTTTAGAGCAGTCGGAACTTAGTTCAGGCTCACCCTGGTGCCAGTAGAATGGAAGAGCAGGGTGTGGAGACCGAAGCTGTTTTAGCATGAGCTGGTACAGATTGGGTGCAGTACAACCACAGTTATGCAGTATTAGCCTAATATTGCAGTCAAGCTAAACACATACTCTAAAAGCCAGCATTAATAGTAAGTATTGTCTGAGCACAGCAAACCTATAGCTGCATCTTTGCTGATCAGTCTCCTGTGAGTGCTGTACTAGTTCAAAGTTATCTGTCACAGACACCTTTTGCATGACAAATAAACCTTTGTCCTTCTTTACCCTGTATGTTCTGACATAGTAGCTGGAGTATTCTGCTCTCTGTCTTTCTGCTTAAGGAGGAGGCACTGTATAACTTTTTAAATAGAATTTTATTTTAAGATTCCTGAGATGTCAAAATTATCTGATAAACTGAGCACTTGCAAGTCCCAGTTGGTAGCCAGCAGATGAAAAATGCAGGAGAGTGAGTCCTGCATCCTTTCTGGATGTTCATTCGATGGTGCAGTAGGAAAGAAAAAGCGATTTTTCCAGCAGACTGAGTCATCAGAGAAGGATTTAATTTCTAAATGTTAATAGCAAGTGATGTACTTTACTGGTGAACACTGCTTGGAAACAGGCTTTCAAAGTAAAGGTAATAGAGGAAAGAGGAAAAGGTAGGACACAGTCAGCATATTGTTTCAAGCACTCACTAGCTGTGTGGTGATTTTGAACACTAAAAGCTTTTGAGAACCACTAAGCTGAATATTTTTTTTAATATCATCTTGATTCTGCCAAATGGACTGTGCCTGGCCAGGGACAGATTAGCTCTAGTCTAAAGTTAAACCTCCTACTGTGCATCTACTGTGCACGTTGGGTCCTCAGAACCAACCCACTTTCATTGCACTGCTTTTTAGGTTCCAGTGCATGAAGCATTCCCAGCCCCCATGCCCACCAGGAAGAGGACTCAAAGCAGAAATAACAGAAAGGACAGGAGCAGCAGTCAGCTGTGCTCAGCCCAGGAGCCTCCATCTGCCTGAGAACAGCAGGCCAAGACCTCTTCTGGAAACAAGTGCCCACATATTTTTCTTCAAAAAACTAGAGAAAGGGTCAGTCTTCAAGTAAACAAAAAACTGGGTGATGGGCCTTTGCTGATGCTCTTTTTTTTCAGCAGCTAGGAGGTTAGAAACTATGCTTATCTTTTAGAAGGTTCTTAAGATGGGAGCTGGAAATTTTCCATTTTGCATTTTAAAGTCAGATTTCTTGTGTGTACTTCTATTAAAGCTCCACAGAGAGACCATTTGCTTTCCTGTGTGCCTGCATTGCATGTTTCTTTTGTCTCTGCTGAATCATGCAGTAGAAATATCAGACAATATTAAACATATTAAAAGTAGTCATGCCACATATTCAATTATTACACAAAATCATTTTATACTTTTACTACTAATTTATTACTTTAATATTGCAATATCCTTGCTGAATACATACTTAAGGACACCTTCATTTTAGTGAAAGCCTAAAAATATAGTTTGTATAGCTGAGTAACTCATTATAGTAGTATATTTTTTTTTCCATGACCCATCTACCTTACTTGAACTTGGAAGGTTTCCCTCCACCAAGATTTTCCAGTTATGTTTTGAAATCTCTATTATAGAAAGTTAAAATAATCTACCAGTTTGGGGCCAGTCCCCAAAAATGCTGACAAAGTGGTTTGCAAATCGAAAAGCATCATTTTGACCTTGCAGAACACAGGATAACCAGAAGGGTATGCAGTTACAGGCTGCTTCATGCTCTATCTCAGAGAGCTGGTTATTCTACAGTAACCCATTTACAGGGTTCTTTGAAATTGCTTTCTGAAATATTTGAGTTAATGGGTTGTTTACAGTTTTAAGGCAAGAGCAAAACACTGTGTAAGCTATAAAATCTTAGAGCAATAACAGACCTGTGTGCTAGGACGTCCTCAATATTTTTCTCTTCCAGTTTTCTTCTCGGACACTGAACTTATAAGTCGGAGAATAAAAAACAATAGATTTACAACTATATTTCATTTCTCTAGCTGCAAGTTGCGTAGAACATAGTTTTCTCCTCTTTTTGCCTGAAAAATATCAAAACTCCCTCTCCAAATAGGTTTTATAAAAAAATTCAAAAGTCAGAGCTGAGTTTCTCATGTCAGTTTAATCAGTAATTTCATTATATGGAGAAAAAGGCAACAGTGGCATGACAACTGAATCCAATGCTTTTTACAGTTTATATGCAGAGGCAGAAGTAAAGGTTGTCCAAACCAAAAAAAATAAATCTGAATTATGCCAATGTGATTTATTAAAGAGTCTTGTTTTAAGTGTTTGGACCAAATTTGTTTTAAACCAGTTTCAATTCATTCCCTACTGCCCAGTCTAACATTGGAAAAGCCTTAAGTTAAGTTAGCTTGAACTTAAATTCGAATGTGAAACTTCAGATAATGTAAAATAAAACAAGATGCTTATTAATAAGGACCTTAACTGACTGAAAATACTGAGTTTTTTACTAACTTAGTGTTGACTGCAGCTATCTGTTCTAATTTCAATGCCATAACATTGTTAAAGAACCTTCAAACTATTTACTGTGATTTAGAAAGTTTTTGATAAAACCACTTTGATGTAACTTGTTACAACAGTACCTAGAAGAAAGTCCAATTTTGACCTTGCTTGTCATAGTGACTAAAATATCTCCCCAGAAATTGATGGTCATATTTACACAAATGGAAATGAAAACAAACCAGCTCCATTAAATGCACACTTTCAAATAATGTTACACAAAGTACTATGAAAAGAAAATCAAGATCCTGCAGTTAATAGAGAAATTGCAGGAATGCATCATGAATAATGTAATCCAGATTACATATTAAAAATGGGGAGGAAATCACTTTTCTGCCTTCCAGCAAATTTTGAAAAAAATCGAATCCTGTCTGAAACAAACCTTAAAATTCTTAATGTTTTCATTACTTAAGTTTAAAAATGTAATCCGTTTTGGAGAGTAGAAACTTTTGCTTTGAATATAGCACTTCTGAAACATTATCTTTTCTAGCTTAGAAGATACTAGATTTTGTAATGAAAATTATTTGATGAAAAAGCAGAATTAATCTTATGGAAAACAAGTCACTGTGGCAATTAATAAATCACTAGATGACAGAAGCAAAACATAAATCTATTTCTATAATTTAAAAAAAAATTATGTATAAGATGAAGTGGTATTTTTTTTGTCAAAAAGCAATATTTGAAAATTTTCTAGTCACTTCTCGGACAAACATTCCACTTTTAGAATAACATTCATCTGATGAACCAGTTTGAACTACAAATTCCATTATTTTCCAGAATCTCATTTCACATTCTATGTTTTTATTTTGTGGATTCTATTCCTCTGAAGTATGGACATGCCTGACTTGTATTTTCTGAAGACTTGTATGACGTCTATGAATTACCATATCAATGCCTTCTTCATGCAGAGGCAATGATGTCAGGGGAGCAAAAGGATAAGTTGTCTGAATAATTTTGTCTTCTATTAAATGAGACCAGGAGCAATCGGCAAGGGTGCAGTATGTACTTTCTAAAAAAATCATAGAATCATAGAATATGCTGAGTTGGAAAGGACCCACCACAATCATTGAGTCCAACTCCTGGCTCTGCACAGGACACCCCAAGAATCACACCACGTACCTGAGAGCGTTGTCCAAACACTTCTTGAACTCAGACAGGCTTGCTACAGTTCTTACTTTTGAGCTTTTGGGGTGGTTTTCCAGTCAGTCTTTGCCTTTTTCATTCAGTATGATTTCATCCACCATGAGTCCAGTTGCCACTGCCTTGAGTCAGTTCTGAAGCCCTTAGTGTAAGTTGTGGAGCAATCGCTCTACACAGTTGTTGAGTAAAACTTGTTCATTGGTATTAAAAACACTGTTTGTGTATGTGGAAACATTTAACTGCTCCTAGAGGGAAAGAAAAATGCCTACAGAAGTCTTGTAGTTCTTAGAATCTGTGTGTTATATTGAGATCACAGTGTTTTGAACATACAGAAAATTTGTGAGGAAAAGAGTATAGAGAATGAAGTCAGCCCTATTGATATTGTCAGGTTATCTCCTCAGGCCCTGTTGTCAACAGTAATACTCCTGCAACAAGTATGTAGCCCAGGAAAAACTATGCCCATACCTCTAAACAAAATATCCCTGGTCTTTGGGGCAAGTGGTCTGGCAACGTGAGATGTCTTCTTTGTGTTAGTTTAAGAGCCATAAAAGCTACTTATAAATAAGTATTTCCTCTGACCTGTTCCTCTTTGACTCATTTTGCATGTCAGTTCTGGCTGAATCAGCAGATCTTTCACTGCTCACAGTATGCAGCTAAACGTGAAGCTGAAGACAGATATGGTGTTCCTACCACTCAACACATGTTTAATTTTATCGAACTCAGGACTTTAGACTGTCAAGTCCCCTTTAAGTGGATGATATCTCTGGTCCTTTGATTTCATTCCATATTCAATTAGGAAGAATAATAATCTAGGGTATGATATCATGGATTCTCATGTTACAGAAAATAACTGTTATTGCATCTCTGTGAAAACATTGCTAGTTTGGGAAAAGGTCAGAGAAGGGTTTCTTTTCAATGCAAGTGTCTTTACAAAATATAACAAGAGCCAGTGAAATATAGACCAGATATTTTTCTGGGTAGTCTTTAGCGTCACCTTTTTGGTTTTAATAATTTTTATGTAACTTGTTAAGTGATGGTTTCTGGTTAAGCAATGTACTGTCTTCATTATCTATCTTAGATGATCCATATATAGCAAATAGAGAGAGACACAGTAACTCAAAAGGTATAATCTTGGCCTCCTGAAATTCCTAATTTTTTGGAAGGTGTTTCAGTGTGACAGAGATTTATTTTGATATTTAGGCAGTGTTGACAGGCCTTATCACATGCCTTGTAATTAAACTCAGTTCTGTTGCTTCGTTTGTAACATTTTAAGTAAAGACCTACCTTTCATTTGATCACAGAATGACCATTTAATGCTTCATACATAAAAAAAATGGAGTGAAAACAGGAGTGAAAAGTCACATGTAAAAACTAAATTTTGGGGAGAATTGGTCCACTGATTCCTATGATGTTGATAACTGGATATTTCCCCTTTCAGAAACCTCCTAGGTAATTTTTTGACTCTTAAATATTCATAAATTATTTGAAAAATGGTTGAATGTAGACACAAGGCAAAACAGAAATCTTAAGTAATCATCTTTGTGATTTGCACAGTAGAGAGTTCAGACACTTACCAAAGACCTTGAGTTATGGAGGCACTGGAGCGACTGGGAATAATCTGTATGTGGTGTGATTGCATTGAATTTTCCCAGGTGGCTGTAGAAAATAGGGAGAGGTAGCTTGGAGAAGTTTGCCTTAGCTGTGGGCATGGGTTTTGTGATTTAACACATCACTGTGCATCATGCAGTAGCAATTACTGACTGCATACATGCTCTTAACCTCCTTGCAAATTTGAGATAAGATGGAATAGCTTTAATCTGCTTCATCAGTATGTTTTATTTTGTTTTCCCAGACCTAAGAATACAAACATGATTCATGGCTGTGGCTCAGTGGATGAGCAGCAGTTTATGAAACTGGTGAAATGTTGCCTGTGTCCCAGGCTTTAGATAAGAGGTAACTGGTGGTGAGAGTCCATCAAGATGAGATGTTTTACCAGTAATCCTTGCCCTTCCTCCCATATTTGGGGTAAAAGGGTAGAAATCTGTGTGCAGCCTAGGGTAGGGGATTTACTTTATTTGAGTATTGACTTTTATTTGACATGCTAAAATGATATATAGACGGCTTTAAGGCAGAGTACTCTACTCCATGGCTTCTAAAGTGCATGAGTTAAAAGTATCCATGCGAGGTGAAGAGACTGCAAAATGTATAAGTGTTCATCTGGAAGGAACTCTGTTTGAAACTAGACAGTATCAGGCCTGTTTGGTGCAGTTCTTCCAAATAAAAATGTGGCCTCTGTCAAGAAAATGTTAGATTCTGATTACCAGCTACTGTACATTTTATTCCCTGAAAAACATGAAGCACTGTTGATAGGGGCCATTTTTCAAGCTCCATGTAAAGGTAAAAAAGTCAGGAGAACTTGTTCATCTTAAATGGTCCTTCTTTAGGAGCAGGTGGAGAGCACGGAAGCAATTTGTTCAAATGACTCCATTCCAGGATCATTAACCTTATGCCATAGGCCACAGAAAATTCCAAGGAAAGCTGGCTAAGCCTGTGAATTTTAGAACGTGCTTTGATAGTGACCTTTTAAATTGTTCTATGAACTGGAAATATTCCTTTCACATAGAAAGGAAATGTACAGTATACATGAACAAATAGGTCACAGGAGGTCGTGGAAACAAAGACCGCATAACCCAAGGGAGCAATACCACTCTGGCTCACAGTCCTTATTTGTAAACGCCATGTGGCCTGGATGTCAAAGTACTTGGCATCTCTGCTTTAAATAATTTGTCATGGTTGCTTTTAAAGTTCAGAGCACTTGTTCATGGCCTCTCTTGAAAATCCACAATAAATATTATCGTGGCAGATGAACTTGATGGTCTTTGAAGTTGTTTTGATTCTAAAAATGGTAATAGAGCCTATGTGCAATATTTCATTTTCCAAAATTAAGACTTTTGTACACTTATGGCACAAAAGAATATGAATAAATCTTTTTTTTTTTTCCCACCTGAGATTCATTGTTCCAGAAATACTGTGGTAGGCTGCCCTCTGCTAGCACTTTCAGTGTGACTTTGCACAGGGAATTTTATTATGAATGGCAAACAAGATCAGGAGCCTGATTCTGCATCACTAAACCCCCAGAACTTTATAGCTAGGTTTAGTAGAAGCAATATCAAAGCTAAACATTAGGTGGTCCTTTGGTGGCAGGACTGTTTCACCACTGCCCAGGGAATCAGTAGAGACAAGTAGTAACTAGTTGCAGAAGGATGAAAACTGGGAAACAAATCTCAAAAAATTTTTTTCCTTCTTGAATGAAAAGTAACCTCAAGAGTCATTGTACAGTAAAGTGGTTTGACAGCAGAAAGGATAATTGTGGGATGATAACTGCTTGAAGGAAAAATGAAGTTATCTTTTTGTCAAATAACAAAGCATTTAATATGCAAAAGTGTTTTTTTCCTATGCTCAGCAGGAAGAAGTGTCTAAGCCAGGAATGCAGAACAGTGGGAACAGCGATTGGAAAAGCTCCAACTAATAGATGAAAATTTCATAAACTGTTTTTGACTTGTGACTACCAATATCTCCAGTCTCAAATATTCGGCATTGAAAAGGCAGGACCTTACTTGTAGGAATGGCTTTAAAGTTAAATTTTGTTCTACATGTTCTCATTCATACACTAAGTTCATGCTCATCAAGGTTAAATAAGAATTGCCTTTATGCTGTTACAGGAGGTTGGCAATACTACATTTTCTTGAGATAATTGTTATGTTTTATCCTTAGTAGTTTTCTTTTAGCCAATCTATTTTGCCGTAGGGCAGGTTTGATTTAAAATACCATATGAGAAAAAAAATCTGGAGGCTGTGGTCCCATTTTGCTAAGTGAATTAAAGTGAAATACTGGTGCTCTGTCTGGATTAATTTTTTGCCTTTTGCTTGTTTTAACCTAACCTACAAAGATTTCTTGTTTCTTCTTGTTCTTAATTTGTTTTGAGTCTTAGAATTCTGTTATTAGGTTTTTGCCCTTTTTTAGTTTTGCATTTTATTACTATTTTGCTGATATTCATTAAGAGAAATAATTCTATCTTTCTCTCTTGCATTTGAAGGTGTTACTACTTTGTTTTGTATGAAAGATGCTGTACAGAATAAAGCTGCTCTTTTGTACAATTGTCTTGCTAGAAGAACCAGTCAATCTCAGTTTGACTCAACCCTTCTGTCACGTGTTTAAATAGCAAAAAAGGCTATGTTTAGTTTCTAAGGATTTTCACTTAAAAAAGTTAAAACAACTGCAGCTCATGCTCCATTCCAGACACTAAATTGTGCCTTCTGGGTGCTTCAGAACAAACAGCATTCACATCCAGATAATATTTACCTCTTCCTTTAAGGAAGATAAAGGTCTTCCTTTATGTGAGGGAAGGAAAGCAGAATTATGGTATTATCTTGGAAAAACACCTGATAATGTTATGAGTGAGATGGACTGGCATTCTTGAAGAAATGGTGGCAAGGGGTACTCCTCCAACTGAGATGTACTGTCATGATTAAAGCCACAACCCTTCTTCCCTGTTTGTGTTGCACTTTGTGCTCATTGCCTAATTCCTGGTCAGCTCACAATCTCCTTCTACAAACTACTTGTTTTGCCTGCTATCCTGTTGCTGCTCCTTTTACTGCCACTGAATACTGTTTCTACTGTTGTTTCTTATCATTATTTTGGTGTTACTATTTCCAGTTATCTGAACACATCTCAGCACTGCAGGATTTCTTCCCTTGAGGTACAATTGCATCAGTTGTGGATCACAGCAGAAATCTGAACCCTAACCCATACCTTGCTTCTTCAAAACCCCAAATCCAAGTTTGACTAGAGGTATTTTGAATGAAACTAATCTCAGATAACTTCACCTGTCTCTGTTCAGGAAGCCACTTACATCTGAACTAATCTTGCTTGACACCCTCTAACAGTTAAAGGAGAAGTAAGTACTGTAAGAGCATGACTCTTCTCATCCTAGTAGTGATGCTTAAAGTAGGTCAGGCAAATTTCACCAAATAGATGTTCCATATGATGAGGTTCCCTGAGTGATTTTCTCAGATGTTGACATCTTTGCTGTATATCTCTAAATTTAGATAAGAACTGAATCAGGAGGGTATTAGAGTGAAGCATCATCTATGAATATCCTGTTGTTTTTCTAACAGTGAAAGATGACTAGTAAAGAGAATGAGGATCCTTGCCTAGATGGGCTTTTTGTTAGACTCAATACACTATTCCCATGCCCTGGAGGACCTTTAGGCACCTTTTGTGCCTAAAATGACTTCTATAGTATATATTTGGAAAAGTGGCAGCAGAGTTCTAAACTTAAAAAGCAAAGCATGAGCTGCAATTTGCAGTGAGAACACACTGCTGGGGAGGAATAAGGTCACACAAGCCTTCTAGCTCATGCTTCCTATTGATAGTGAAGATTCTATTTCTTTTCTGTTGTTTCTTACCTTGTTTTAGACTTTCATTCTGCCTTGACAGCTATGTCACTGCTTGCAGTTACTTCACCTCCAGCACGGAGCAGGATGTCCAATAGACTCTTAAACAAAAATACAGAAATTATATTAATTGCATACTTAAAATGTAGGATTTTTTAAACATAAACTACCCATAATGTATGTAATAATGTACAAGAAAAGAAAAGAAGGAGAGAAAAACTACAGAAATCAAGCAAATATTAATCAAGCCATTTCCTCTTCTCTTAAAACCATGAAAATACCAACAAAACAAGAATCAGGCCAAGCAGACAGGTTGATATCAGAAGAATTTCATGAAAGGAAGGAAATATGTAATTATCCTAAATTTACTAAAATCACTTTAAATCTTCTTATGAAGCTATGATGTTCCGTTTTATTCAAATTAGATCCTATTTTCATCTCATTGAAAATTCAGCAATTCAGGAAAATCAAACATATTTTGTCTGTCAGTGAATAGGGTGGAGATAAGAAAGAGAATGAGACAGCACTCATATGGAGATAAGGGACGGAAAACTAAGTAAAACAAGTTTGCTGAGAAAGGATTTGACACCGTTTGTGGTATCTTGCTTACAAAGTAGTAATATTGCAATGACGTATCCATGATTATAGCCTGAAAGTAGTTCTATCAGACACACAGAGTGGCTGAAGCTGGAAGGCACCTCAGGAGATTGTCTAGTTCAATCACCTTGCTCAGAGCAGGATCAGCTAGACAAGGTTGCCCAGTGCCATCTGCAGTTGGGTTTTGAAGACCCCCGGGAAGGGAATGTTTAGAGACTCCCCAGGAAATCTGTTTCAGTATCTCAGCAACCTCACAGTGAATTTCTTTTTTCTAATGTTTAATGGAATTTCATGTATTTCAATTTGTGTCCATTACCTCTCGTCCTGTCACTGGTCACCACTGGGAAGAGTCTGGCTCTGTTCTCTTCAGTCCCACCATCAGGTATTTATATCCTTTTCTAAGATCCCCCAGGTATTTATATCCTTTTCTAAGATCCCCTAGGCTGAATAGACCCAGCTCTCTCAGTCTCTCCCTGTATGTCAGAGGCTTCTAGCCCCTAATCACCACCATGGCCCTTCACTAGACTTCACTTCGTGTCTCTCTTGTGCCAGGGTCTCACCAGTGCTGAATGGAGGGGAAAGATCACCTCCCTCGATCTGCTGGCAACTCTTCCTGATGCCACCTGGGAAGCTCGTGGCCTTCTTTGCTGCAAGGGCACAATGCTGGCTCATGGTCAACTCGTTCTCTGCCAGGACCCACAAGGCCCTCAATGCAAAGCTGCTTTCCAGTCAGTTGGCCTCTGGTTGGAGGCTCCCACTGTGTGAGTCTATGTTTCCTGACCCAATAAGCAGAGATGCTGCTGGCCCCTCTCTCACTGCAGCTGAGTTTGAAGATCATAAGACAGCAGATCTCAGAGAGGATGCAGCCACCCTCTTCATCTTTACCCTGATGCTGTGCAGGCTTCTGACCTCTTCCTGCTGTGAGAGCTTCCGGGTGGTTGAAGCCTCTTGCACCTGACCTTTTCTGGCAGCAGCAGGCACCCTGGTGTTCCTCAAAGGGTTCCCAAGAGTCCCTTGACAGTCTCAGTAAAAGTTCCCAGAAGACATACAGGATCTCAGAGCAGAGACCAGAAACCACTGCCTGTGGTGTCTGCCAGCTGTGCTGGGCTGTGCTGTGGGGCTCTGTGGGACTGGAGGGAAGCAGCTGCTGTTGTGCAATGTTTTTGAGAAAAAAAGAGAATAATTATGAGCATCAATGAAAACTAACCACACAGGAAGACAAATTATTCTTCTGTGGACAATAATATACACTTCTAAAAATACTTTTGGGGTCTTATCAGTCCTTGAAATTTCTGAGAATGTTTGGGAATATTGATATATGAGTATATTCTTGTTATAAAGGCCTCTGAAAATTTTTCTCTTTGAAAAGATCAGATTAAGTCCCCTGGTTGCAGGGACCATCAATTCTCATAGTTGCTGCGAGTAGCTTCTTAATGGAGTACTGTGATAAAGCTGAAATGCTTTATTCTACCTTTATCATGTTGACTTTCATAGTATGATTTACCATGGAAAGCTTTAGTGAGAAGAGTCTTTTTGATTTATTGAAATGAAAATCCAGATAATACCCAATAATCCTGAAGTGAATTTTTCTAGAAGTTTCACCTCATGAGAGGTTTTGATATTTTATTTCAATTTCTCTCAAAAGGAAATGTTGAAGAAATAAATAGTCACACAGATCAGAAATTCCAGAATTTGGCCACCTGGATGATATTTTGAGATAGAGATTGTGATGTTTCTTTACTCTTCTGCCTATCCTATTATTTTCATGTCTCTTAACAAGCTACCTTTTAGTAGTAAAATCAGTACTGGGCAAGTAGATTTCAGTGTGTGCACTAATGAGCTTCATGTGGAAACAAAAACTGTTTGCAGAATTGCTTGCATAGAGCTTACATTTCTGGTTGCATCTTTCATGCTTGCTGTGTTTGAGCAGCACCACTATATAAAGGTCCAGATTTTCCCTGTAGTCTCACACAATGGCTGAATTGCTTTGGAAAACAGGATAAGTGTTGTAATTGAGAAACTAATAGTTTAAATGCTTTTATGTTTAATATACTTAATGTTTTCTCCTTTCTGAAGAATAGTTAATCATAGTGAACCTGTTTTCTGTTGCTCTTGACAATGAAACCACCAAAAACTTGGAGAAAACCACAAAGATGTTGCATTACATTCTGTGAATTGATGTTAGCCGGAGAATATGGACTGAACTGATTAGTCAAGCAGAGGACTCAGTTTGGTGACTCTGTTTTTTGTAAGGTAATTTTTGATCTGTTCTTGCATTGACTATCTTCTTTAAAAGTTCTTTCTTGGAAGTTATAACCCATTCATTTGAAGATATTTTCCTATTTGGAGATTATAGGATTTAAAACACCCAAAACATACTGTGAGTAGTGTTTATTGCTTCTTTAGTGTGACAGGCCCATGAAAGTAAAATTAGATTTGAGGAATATAATATTTAATTACTGTCATATCAGTCTGTAGTTGATTCCAAGTTATAAATCCTGAGGTGAAGGACTAGACAAATAAACACAAGGTTTTCTCTGAAATGTCTTCATCTTTTCCCAATTATTGCCTCTTAGAAATGCCACTGCAATAGGTAAACGTGGATATGAAGACTGTTTCCACCTCCTTGGTTCTTACTCTCTCAAGTGTCTCAAATGACTGCTCTCTGGTGCAGCCCTAAAATAAACAGTTACATCACTGAGAAGTTGTCATTTCAAATGCATCCTCCTACTCTGCAAAAAAAAAAATTGATATGAAGGTGTGTGGTAGGAAGGGGCTAACTTTTAGTACTGAACAGATTTCCAATCCTTGGGAATTTTCTTTCTATGTTTTTCCTAAAGAGGTTCTTTATGTGGGATCCATGAGTTTTTATAGAAATTAATATTTTTATTATGAAAAAGGAAATTAAAAGGATATCTTTTTGTTTGTAGAAAAAAAAACTTAAAGCAATAAAAAATAAAGCATACTTGAGCCTTTATTATCAAAATTCAAATACAGTATGATTTAACACTAGTTTGGAGTGATTTATCCCGTGAGATTAATTTCAGGTTTAATAGTATTCCATCATGTGCTGGAATGAGGGGCTTGATTCATCATCTTAGCTGTATACTCAGTTATTTTCCAATTGAGATCATTAAATGTGATCCTACCATGAATAAAAACAAACTCTGGGCTCGTCCCCCCTGTATGAGATCCTTTGTAACACAGTTTTATTTGTATGTCATGGCAGTGTGTTTCAGATGCGTCTCTTTTCTGTGAATAACAACAACATTTTACTGGACATCTCTAAGAGACAACTGCTGTGGGTCAAGATCACTGGAATCATAACTCCCCAGGAGACATATTTTGAGCATCTGTCACTGAGAGCCTCACAGATGTGTATTATGCATCCCTCATTTTTGGCGCTATCATTTATTTCTCTGTAACCACTGCAAAAAATATTCCATTATCATTTCCAGCAGTAGTTAGAGAGTTGAGCCAGAAAGTTAATCACTGGAAAAGCCATTATCAGATCATCCTACAATTCAGTTCATGCCCAAAGTAAGATTATTACTACATAGTTCCACCCCACACCCTTTCTATTTTGTGGCTGATCCCTGAACTTTGCTCCTTGGGTCTCCCTTCTCCCCACCCAGAGCCTTGGGCGATGCCTGAGGACTCTTCTTCTGGCTGCCCTCCCTGTCCCGTAGATGCCCTGGTCCCCACCCAGGAGTATCACCTGTCTACATTTGTGATTGCAAACTGAAATCCTATTTTAATTCCCCTAGTTAGTAGGAGGGCTGGAACAAAAGCCAAACGAAAGGGTTGAATTTGCTCTCATCTTTCAAAACAAATGTTGAAATAAATGAGAATGTCACTATATTTTAATAGAATCTGAAAACTAATGAGCTTATTTACCCTTTTACAAAATTTCAGAGTAAAAAGTTACTAATTTGGAAATATTAGGGCCAAAAACCTCTCACAAATTTTAAAACATTTAATCCACAATCAGAAGAAATGCCGAAACCTCAAAACATCTCACAGGCATACTCCAGTGTTAAAACACACTGCTGCTGCCAAACATAGCGTCTTCCACTACGAAAGTATGACAGTGCAATGATCTTTCAGAGACTGTGTTTGGTAAACTGAGATCAAGAGTGACATCAGTCCTGAGGCAGCTGCACGATGGATGATGCCTGATAATTTTTTCAAGTAATTTGATTCTTCCATTAAGAGCCAGATTTTCAAAAGAGTTCATAGCTCAGTAGCACCATCTGCAGCCCCAAAAACCAAGACCAGGATTGAAAAATCATCTCCCTATGGACACTTTCCCCCAAAGTTGTGGAAAAACACACTAATACTGCACCCCTTCAAACTGGTTAACAACACAGAACTAACCTGTTGGAGAAATAGCTGGTATCTTAGCCTTTCTCTTTGCTTCCTCGTGATATATCATCCAGCATTGACTTGAACCATGTATAGAAAACTTTAAATTTTTCTTAATAGAGTTTGGCTTCTGAAGAGATTCTAAAAGTGCAAAAGAAATTGTGTAACTCAAACCTTAAGTGCATTAACAGATTTATGTGAAGAAGTTTTCACAGTGCCTTTGCTCTGTGCCTATATTAAACCAAGACTATTAATAGGGTAGAAATGTTTTGGGTAAGTCCCATGAACTTTCACATCAAACTGAGACTGAAACTTTTTTAAGTCTTGAAAAAACTCTTGTGTACTTTTCTGTGACTTGTTTTGCTTAGGTCTGTGCTTCTTGTTTATTAGACCAGACAAGAAAGGACATGTTCAAAATGAAATCTGAGGAACTGTTCTCATGGTGCTCCTGACCTACCTGGCAGCCAGAGCCATCAGAAATTGCTTGAGTATTTAGCTTTGCTTTATAGAAGAAAGAATCAAGCATGTTCCCAATTAGAACTGGTAACCACAGTAGTTAATCAAATAAATATGTCTTGTTTTTAGCTGGTAACCACTAACACATTCTGAGATATATGTTGATTGTTTGAAAGGCACTGAATATTGTAGTCAAAAGTAATGAGTATAAGAGATATGCAGCTTGAAATGTCTGAAAATTAATAGGTTTGACTTATGCCAGGGATTCACTGTTTATGACTGCAAGTATTACCTCAAGCATTTAGCATACTTAACATAAACCTGATAGTGAGAGGTACCTCTCACTAAATTGTGAGAGGTATCTCTAGTGAAAACATGAAATTTTCAATCTGAAATTTGCTTTCACAGCATGGTGACTTATTCCTTTGGTTTTTTGTTTGTTTGATTGAGGTTTTTTAGTTTTGTTTTGTTTTATTCTTTTGAGCTATTATCATTATATTTTTCTGCAGACAATGTTATTTTTCATATGTGTAATTGCAGTGCTAAACATTTATCCAGCATTGTTCTTAATCCACAACATATTGTTCAGCCCAGCAGCTCAGTCAATACATTGACACTGGACAACACTTTGATAGAATTCTATTTCCAGGTGTCATCCAGCAAGACACTGAATGGATTTCACTATATGAGTGAATGTTTTGAGATTAAAAACTATGATCATTATGTCAACTGATAAAGAGAATTAAAATATTAGTACTCAAAAGAAGCATGACTTGGCATATAGTGAAGGTTTTCAAGCAGCTTCTTCAATCTTCACATCTTTTTCTTCTTTTTACCAGCATGATACCAAGATGTGCTGAAAACTCTGCTTATCCTCATCACACACATACACATTAACATACATGAACCCATGCACATGGGTTTATAGAGGAACAGTTATACAATGTTTTTTTCCATTGGTTGACCATGTGAGGAATGGTTAATGTTTTGTTTCAGACGTTTCTAGCTGGATATCTCTTACAATTATTAGCCTCTACCATTGATATACTTAATATGAATAGGAACTAAAACTAATAAATTGACTAAGTCAAGATATCAAATTGTATCTCTATGAAGCATGTGCTCCTGAAAACATTCTCTGTTCCCCCATGCCTGGAGAGGACTGTCTTTTGTGCATTGTTATGTTTATAAAGCATATATCATTCACATTCCCAAATCTGACCACAGCAGTATCCTTTCTTCTCATCCACATGTCCATTTTAAGGTGTTATATCTATGAGTCCCAGTTTGTCCACAGTTTCTGATTTAATGTATAATGCTTTCTGTCTTTCATTTTATCTGTTCACTTGAAGAAGGAGCTTGCATTATCCAAGAGCTTGTCCACACATCTCTCTCTCTCTCATTCTACCTTCACTCCCTCACTCCCATCTTTTAAGATATGCAGTCTGTCCTAAAAACTATTAACACATGAGAGACTGTCAGACTCTTTTAGTTTTGTAACCATAATTTTGTGTCTTGTTTCTACCTTTCAGATTTTGTAGATTTGGTTTTATTTCTTATGCTTGTTTTTTTAATTTGAGAAGAAACCTGATAAAACAACTTATTTGGGTTACCTCAGATTTACCTACCTTTCTCTCTGTTTCCAGAATTTTCTATACTAATTTATGTATAATCTTGAACCTTCTGAAGATGAACACACTGTTAGTGAGCGGCAGAGTTAAGGATGAAAAGTTTCAGATAAGTGGTTCAAATTTAAGTGAACTTCATTTAAATTACAATGGAGAACTGTTTATAATGATGCTTTGTAAAAATGCAGCATTACAGGGAACCAAGATATGTCTGGTAAAACAGAATGATGATTTCTCAGGTAAACAGGCAAAAAACATAAATCCAAGAAAGACCTAAAAAGCAGAAAAGCACAGTAACTAATTATAAATAGTCTTTATTCAAAAGACTTAACTTTCTTTCTGTTTTGGAGCATATTTCATAGCAGTGTCTAATATACCTTGAAGCATAATTGTCAGGAAACATGATATAAGGTCAGGTAATGCCTGTTTTCAAATATAGTATCCTAGAACCCATCTCTCAATTGTGCTAAAAATATAATGTTAGTTGTTCCTCCAAGAGATGATACAACCTCGCAAGAAAAACTGCCTCAGTTCTAGCTCTGTGTGTAGCCTTGGGTATTGGCATAATCATGCCTGTGCCCAGAGAAAATTCAGGTTACCAAGCGCTTCCAAAAGAGTGCCCACGGATCTGACTGACAATTCATAGGCTCTACTAAAATGCACAGCATTGTTTGCATCCATGAGCTTGGTTGACTTCCACATGTTTTTTTCAGGATCATATAAATGCTTGTCAACTGCATTTTGCTTTAACTTGCCTATTAGTAAAAAGGAAATAGAAAATTAATAGTGGTTTTGTTAATTAAACACTGTCCTCTGCTTAGTACCCAAATAGAAAGTCAGCTACATACAGCAACTCTCAGATGTTACCAAGTTTCCTGAAGTAAGGCTACGTGCTGCATGAGTCTTGCCTTTGTGACAATTTCCTTGTTTGTTGATATAAAAATCCTCTTCCCAGAAATGCAGTTCAAAATGGCACGTACTGAGCACAAATTCATACTGATTTTAAAGGATATTTAACACAGCAATGGTAAATTTCCGTTTTCTTTATATCTAATTACACTGACATAAAGACAAAAGAGTCTTCTTTACTGAAGACCCCATCTTGTCTGGAAATCAATGTAATGTCTGAGTAATAAGAGTCCGTACCAAGAAGGCATGTCTGAGGAGAAGTGTAGTGTTTGTATGTTCAGAGGTTGTCTGACTGGCTCTTCCTTAAGATTTTTTAAACCTCCCAGCAATCACACATGTTTTGTCTGACAGCCCCTGTTACTATGTATGTTATTACTTACAGCTTTCCTCTATTAAAATAGAAACTTCAGGACCCGTTTTTGCCCTTAGGAGTCTATATAATTCCTACAGCAAATGATTTGGAGCTGCTGATGCATACTGCAGCACAAATAATATATTGGTAATAAGGTGGCTTAGGATAGCAGACAATTTTTGGAGGTTGCTAACTCTACAAAGAGGAATCATTTCAATAACAAATAAGAATAATATAATAAGGACACTCTAGTCAAATGTCTGTGGCCTAATGAAATATCTCATTTACAGCCAGTTGGAGCAAACATCCTGTAGTTAGAAACAACCCCATATTGGTAGGGAGAAGAAAATTCAGAATGCTGGACTTCTAATACTGGTTTGCTCATGTGTCTTGTTCAAAATTCAAAGACACAAAATTAGAGCAGTTTCTAAGTATATCAGGAATGGGTTTCCCAGATGTTCAACCACATATACGTGAAAAATCATTGCACTAGGCAATAGGTAAAACCCATTCTGTACTATTTGGTTCTACCAAGAGGTCCTAGATTATGATGGTAGAAAAGATTAATTTTCCTCAGGACAGTGTAGTCAGGACTATGTTACCCATTCCTTCCCTGCCTAGGGAAGAAGAAACATTCTCGTAATTAGTCCATCATCTTGTCCTCCTGTGCAAAAACAGTGCAAGGGTCCAGTGTGCATAAATCATACTATATTTGTCCTCCAAATTATTTGCTGACACACACACTGTGCAAGGTCATTAACTTTTAGTGTGGCAGCAGGAAGCACTTAACCTTAATTAAGTTGAAATGCATTACATTTTCAAGGCATAGGAAGAAATACATGATGTTTTGATTCCTTGGGAAAAATACTGAAAAAACTCAAAGGGAACAAAACCCTTTTGTCAATCCAGAGCCAGGTATCACTGTTTTGTCAGTCCTTCTAGTACATTTACTATTCTGATGTTATAGGCACATTCTTAGTACATAGGTCATGTGAACATGACTTACAAAGCTGTATTTTTAGCCTGAATGAATACATATTTTATGAGAGGAAGAGTTTCCTTCACAAAAAAAGTTTGAAAATGATGTGAGACTTATTTTTTTCCCACAGACTCTTACACATATGTTGCAGACATCAAGAAAAAAAGTATTTGATCTGGCTGGCTAGGACAGCTGCATGAGCTAAAATACAGCTCTAAGTTCATTGGTAGATGTCTCTAATACCAGATATTCAACTTATTCACCCTCATACTCACTGAGAACCATGTAAATTAAAGAATAATCTGCGATTACATTATGCTCTGTAGTCTATTGCACTACAGATTGTAGCAATTTTCTCAAAATCACCCTGAAAATTGAGGAACTAATTATAGCTTAAGATACTCTGCATTTTCTTTGTCAATCTACTTTTCTCATGTAGGAATTGGTTTGGTTATGGCAAGCAAAATGTTTTTTCTATTACCTCACTGATTTTACATTATTCTTCCTTAGATCCAGCCAGAGGTTCCCCAGGTCACTTGTCCATGTATATGAGCATTTTGATTCACAAATAGAGTAGAGGCAGGTCCACAGTTCTGAAAATGCTTCTTCTTCTTCTTCTTCTTGTTCTTCTTCACACAATACGTCATTGCTTCTTTTCCCTCATCCCACAAATGAAATATAAATGCCCCCAAACATGTCACAGAGGAAATATAAATTAGAATTTATTTCAATGTCACATTTCAGTCATTACTTTTTTGCTACTTTTTTTTTACTCTGGAGCTCATGAAGTCCTTCTCATTAGAAGTGGGCAAGGGTTTTCAAGTGAGAGAAAAGGAATAAGGCTGTCTGGCTATTCTCCAGGGTTTTTTCTAGTGTGGCCATGATACTCTGAGTTTCCCCAAAGACATTTCCCAATATTTAATGTGAGAAATCCTGAACGTAAACCAGTCTCCAAAGAGGCTTTTAACAACATTAGGACCCTGAGCACATCTACACAGAAATGGTAGGTTAACCCTGACTTAACATGCCAGGCAGCAGTATTTTAAGCTCATTAAAGCACTTGAAATTTGACCAGATTGGAAGTTGGACTGTGATACTATCCCCAAATTTGCTGCTCAGATGTGTGATCTGCAGACATACAAGACAAAAATTCAATTGTCTCTGAGCACTAGGAGGCTGCTGAGGGGACTAGAGGTGTCAGGGCGCATGCACTCACCTCTGCAAGAGGGAAAAACTGCTTAATCTGCTGCTAAAGTTCTGTTGCACAGCAATATATTCTGGATGAGTTGAAGGGGGAAAACTCTGAGTGTAATTAACAGGCAAGAGGGAAATCAGCATGTCTGGGAGAAATACTAAGTGTCCTCTTCTTTTTCCTCTTGCTTTGCTCAAGTCTGTATATCTCCCAGTTTCGTTTGCATTTGAGAAACTGCTAAGAAATTGTTTCATTGAGGACCTAACAGTTTTTACCATAATAACCTTCTCTAGTGACATCAGTAACCTCCTTAAAAAAGGAAAAGAGTGAGGGAGGAAGAAATGTACAGATGAAGGAGTTTGCTGTTTTGCTGTATGACAATGTTGTGCAGATCAAAATTATGAGCAAAATCTTTGGAGCTGATTCAAAAGTTGTGTTTCTTTTTGAAGTTCAAATATTGACTTGTTTTTCAGGAATTAAAAAAAGCACATATTTCATGTCATTAGGAACTATAATAGTCCAGTATTTTATAATGAGGTAGTTGTATCTATTACAATAACCTTATAGCTTTAATTCTATATTTAAATATAGTTATGACTATAACTAACTAAAATCAGGCTAAAGGTCCATCCAAAGCTGAGGACTCAACATTGCAGCTAAAGTTTCTCATAAACAAATTGACCATTATACAATTTGGTATATAGTGGGAATCTTATACTTCCATCAGAAGTACTTTAGTCACAGCTGCAGTTGCAAATCCTAGAGTAAGTTTAGGTCCTTCTCTAGTAGTTTTGTGGTGTTTTTTTAATCTGTTCTAATTTGTGAAGTAATAAATATTTTCTATAGAAACTATGGACCCTGAAAAAAAAATTCAAGCCATAATAGCATACACTTATTTTTCTTAGGGTGTAGTTGCACTGATATTTTTTCCAATAGGAAAAAAAAGGTATAGAAAAGAAAACCTATACCTCTCCCATAACTTTATCTTGTTTCTATGCTGTACACCAGTTAATCACACTCCTCAGCTTTTTTTATATAGCAGATTGTTGATTCAAACAATGGCATAGTTAAAAAATAATCCTAGTAGTAGAGAAATCATAGAATTATAGACTGGTTTGGGTTGGAAAGAATCTTAAAGATCATCTAGTTACGGCCCCTTTGCCATGGGCAGGATCACCTTCCACTAAACCATCTTGCTCAAAATAGGCAGTTCGGACATCTGTAATCAAGATGAAAAGACAGCATTTGTAACCAAGATGCAAAAAAAGCCCCTCAAAAACAAACAAACAAACAAAAAAACACACACAAAAAAAAGAAAAAAGAAATTCCAGTTTATTTTGAATGCTGCTAATCATTTACTCAATGAAACTACTAGTGTTCCAAAATAAGTGATGGTAGCCAGCTGCTGTTCCTCAGCTAATTGCTGAGTTAATGTACAGGCAATGAGGCAGCCTGTGGTGTACAGCAGGAAAGGATTGAAAGAAAAAGCTTCCCAGGCAGCTGTTTTCAGCAATCACTAAGATGCTCTCCCTTACTGCCATGTGTAGGTGGAGTCCACCTGCCTGCTAGTAAAAGATCATTTAAACATCTGCAAAGACTTTTTCTTTAGTGTTTGTGCAGTCACTTGCTGATTTATGAAAGGCTGGATGAGCCTGTGAAATGGGAAATCAGGTGCCTGTTTACAGAACAAATGGTTCATTGCAACAGGCCTCACTGGTCTCTCTTATGCTACCCTTCCCTCCTTGCTGTTGCTGCCCAGGGTGTCAGCACTAGCATTTGTATGTCTGCTCTGTCAGTCAGACCAGAAACAGATCTAGTGTTTGTTTTCTCTTGTTGGTTTTTTTGTTTGATTGTTTTTTTTTTTCTTTTTTTAATATTTTTAAAGGTTTTCTTTAAAGCCACATCCCAGGCTTAGGGTCAGAATTATCAGACAGGAGGGAGAGAGATATAGGCTATCTCATACCATCATCTTTATCAGATGCTTGACTCAGGCATAAAGACACAGATTTTACAGTTCCTTATTCCCCTTCCTCTGGAAAGCATCACTTTTTTCCAGGCTACTCAGTTCAATATTATGACTTTGCAGCCTAAAGAGGCAATGCCAATAAAGAGTGGATCTTTTCAGAAAAGTTGGGACAAGAAATAGGAAGATAACACATTTGTCTAGTTCATAGAAATAGGATTGGTTTTAGTTTCATTTTCCCCATTTAGGAATACAGTTAAGTGCAGAATTAATTTGCAAATAAAAATTCTGAGTTGGTAGATGTAGGTATTTTTACTGCTACGGGGGGCAACTAGAATACAGAATAGTTCCCTTTACATATAACTTGCAATTTGGCTTCCCTTTGAAGTATGTAGAGGAATATTGAGGCCTTTGAATTACTAGTATCTCAGAACAAATCTACCCAGTCTCAAAAACTAGACTTATTTAGTACTTAAGACAACAAGTTCAAAAAAGCTTCCCTGTGTCGAGCATTCTCCAATTCAGGTTTTCAGATAGCTAAAACCGCTAAATTTGGGTTGACAGATAAAAATCCATTGTATATATATGTAAACTATACAGAGAGAGATAGACCGGGAAATTTTATGTTTATATATGGGTATTTATTAAAAAAATAATCCTCAGACAGAGGAACAAATTTTCTTACTGGGAAAGGGAGAAGTAATATCTTATAGATACTTTCTTGCTAAAGAAACAGGGCAACATACACACTCAGAGTAGGAGATTTTTTTTCTTTTGGGGAACAGTTGGAAACATGGGTGTTAAAGAAAAGACCAAACATTTGTCCAACTATTTAGGTCCATTAGCATCTTTGCAGGCAACTAGTGTTCCTAGCATTCCTATAATTGATTACCTTACTGTAATTTTGGGGAAGATGGAAGATCCATATTTAAATATTGGCTTCAACGAGTCATCTCTCTATCGTGCCATCTGTTTATACTATACCACAGCTTTCATTACTCACTGACTATTTTTCACTTGATGCATCTGCATAAGTTTCATTAACATTAATGAAAATTCCATTTGTGTCAGATGGAGTCTAAATCTCCAAGACTGAAAATAATAGCTTTAATATTTCCTGCAAGGATGTCTGGAGAGAAGACAGGTGTAGTTCTAATAGGTACTTCTTCCTTCCCTGCTCATTAAGTCCATGTATTTCCCTCTTAATATAAATTGCTGTTTTCAGAGCTACTATACAATTTAGATTCTAAATTACAATTTAGATTCTAAAAAATGAAACAATTCATAATGTGCTTTGGGAGGTCTTAGAAATTTAATTTAGGTTAGATAGATCTAGAATGGTTCTATAAGAACATACAGACACAGATTTCTCAGAAGCAATTCCAAGACTTGACCTATGTGGTGTGACAGGACAAGTCCAGGTCTTGTAATGCAATCGTGAGTCCTTTGGGCACAGGAGAACAAGAACTATTAAGAACCTGCATTGCATTTATTTATCATTTAGCTGTATATTCTTGTTCATCATCTTAGACTTAGCTAAAAATAAAAAAAATATTTAGTTTTAAGTTACTGTAGAAAGTTTGTATTGAAAAATTTTTACACATCAACAGGTGTTGATGTTTTTTATTTTAACTCTGGATAGGAAGCAGGATGTCAAAATCTCATCTTATTTGAGACATAGACACCTAAATCAAAGCTGCGTGCATTTCTTCTAGACAGTAACCTAGACTTTCAGCTTTCAAATACTGCCTTAGTCCTGTAGGCACTTATCTACTGAGCTCCTCAAACACACTCCAAAGTGGAGCAAACATACTCTAGAAGGATGAGCAGATCACATTTGCATCATAATCCAGGTTTAGGCAGACAGCCAACTACAGTCTGTCCAACTCTGGAAGAAGAGGTACTACATATGGTTTTGCACAAAACATTTAGTGGCTAAAGCCCTCACTAGCATGTCAAACTTTCTCCCAGTCTACAGTTTCCACTCACTCTTCCATCTCTTAGAAAATGCCCTTGCCATAGCACTGTGGGATGTTGGACTGGGAATGCTTACTACAACTCCTCATGGAGCTGAGCCTGGGATCCAACTCATGGGGCCAAGGGAAGGAGAGACACAGGGAGTCTGATTTAGCCTGGGTGTAGGCACTCCTGAGAGGCTAATACTCTGAGTCTGGACTTAGGTACCAAAAGCATTTTTTTGAGTAATCCACAATTCTTTCTCCATTCTGGGTGAGATTTGAAGGAGGCTGGATGCTGCACTAGAATCTGCTGGTGAAAAATATCTGCATGCTCAGCCTCCCAGTCTGAAGGGTTTGAACAACAAAATCTGATTCTACTGAAATGACATTTCAGATATCTGAAATTCTTCATTGAGCTCAGGCTCCATTTTTAAACATTTTTGTGATAGTTTTTTAAAGATGAAACTGATTTTTTTGTTCCCTGCTTTTATTGGCCAAGGTTTACCTTATTGTTGCCATGATGATTTTGCAATAGTTCAGGTGCCACCACTGTGTGAATTGTAACAGAACACAAATCTGTGTTATTCAGAGTTTATATGTTATATATAATGGTGTGCTTAAAGACAGTTTTTTCTCATATTTCACTTGCCCTTCACTGTTCTGTCACTGTTATAATTAATACCGTAAAAAAATATTGAGATAGCATTTATAGAAACAAGAATCTCCACTGCGAGGTACGTTTTCTTTTGCTTATATTTTCCCATTTAATCTTTTCTTTCCTGAACTGTAGAGATTTGCATTAGTTAGAAACTACTATGCCTACATAACTCATACTGGTACTACCTGCTTTTTGTAGCAAATTCTCTATTGTATTCTTCTGTTCTTCCACATTTTGTTAATCCTAACTTCATTTCCACATTTTGTTAATCAGACCCTCGCTTCCACAAGAACAAAACCAACCAACCAACCAAAGAGAAAATCCAAAAGCAAATAACCAACAAAATTCACTGGCTGAGCCAAGGACAAGATATGATCTGTTCTTCTTGAAAGGAAGAAAAATTATTTCTGAGAAATGGAAAAAAACAAGAAATCCCCAAAGCATCAGTAGTAGCCAACACTAGCTACTAGCACTCTTCTCCAAGAATATAGATCTGAAATTGTGGAAATACTAGGCTAATACAGATCTAAATTTCAAGGTCCCCTTTCCTCTGTTGAGCACACTTGTCATTAGGCTGTGAATCCTATGAATGCATGTTGTTTTTTTTTTTTTTTTAAATCAACAATGACTAGATTTGTGAGTACCTGAACCAGTTATGAGTCTCAGAGCAGGCAATATTATTTCTCCGAGTTTTTGGATAATGATCAACAGCAGGCAGGAGTTCAGAGTCCAGAAACCTATTTTGGAGTGTGCTGATGTACGAGATCCTAAACGTTAAGTGAGGGGCACACAGCAATTTTTGGTGCTTTCAGACTTAGTGAGGTGCTAAACAAAGGCATTTATGGCCTTTGGATCCAGAAGTTCACACAAATGTTTTCCCAGAGTGCTACAACCCTTTGCTATCTGTTGCCCAGTGCCTTCTTTGCATTCTCCGGTTCCTGAAATCTGCTGAAGACAATACTCTGCAGTCAGGAGTCCAAAGTGCTTCAACCTATGGCTATGCTCATGCTGAGTTATTAATGCCTGCCCTCTGCTCACTCCACAGCCATGGCACATTAATCCTGCCTTGGAAGACTTTCTGCTTTCTTTAAGACTACAGCAAAGCAGTTTAAATCAGAGAGACCTGTTCAGAAGCTGTGATCTGATCCATTTTGGGGAAGCAGTTCCAGCTAGCGATGGGGTGGCTATTATCTTCCACCATCTAAGCAAGAAGAAACAATTACATAAAAAAGCCCCAAACACAAAACCCAACAAACTGGTAATGCTGGGAAGGGAAATTAAGTACTAGTAGTGTGATTTAAAGGAAAGCAACTCAGCAAAGACTAAAGAGAATTAAAAGCAGCAGAAGGTATTATTTCATAACTCTAGAATTAAAGGCATACCCATCCCCAAACCCTGCAGCCATGAGCATCTGACAGTGCTGAGGATGTTTCAGCAGGAACTGCAGAACTGGCACCTTTCTGTCCCTGAAATGAGTGGAAGATGTTTGCAGGGACTGCCCTGTGCTACATGCTCCAGCTGGACACTAGAACAAAATATGTAGGTTAGCTTCTGTCTACATGGGTCATTGCAGACTGTTTCCTTCTCTTCAATGTTTATAGATAAATAGTATTTACAAAGTTATGGCCTATGCTCAAATCTGATGAAGTTCTACCACAGGTACAAATGTAGTACAAAATCAGGCTAATACCAGTTCTGAACCCCCCCAAACTTCACAGGGAAAACATCCAGACCAAATAGAGGTGTTACTGAAAAATGAGACCCTGTAGACATAAAAAAGTCTCTCTCTCCTCCCCCCCCAAGTATAAATAATATAAATATTTCTATAAATGATACATTGTGAACCTGAGGCTGTATCTCAGGAGAAAAATCTGGCTCATAACTAGTGATGCAGAAGTATTTAACATCAAAATTTCTTTTGAATTTATTGAAATCTATTTGTTAAGATGAACTTTCTTTACCAGTTTTTGACAAAGCAAACTGCAGGCCTCTCTCTTACTGTAGTTCAGAATGTCTTGCTTCTGAGTTATTGCTACTTCTGTAAAACCCACACAGCTCAGTTACACCTGGTTCTGACTTGACTCGTGATGATACAAGATGGGCATTCTCCACTGGGTGCTGAGGCAGGTCAGTATGATGCTTCCTTTGGATTGTTCTTTCCCTCTGGTCAAATTTGGTATTCACAATTGCCTTGCTTTTTGCTGGCTGGAACCGGATTGAGTTTTGTTTAATTGCACTGACCTTCTGAAATCAGTATGATTTTTATAGAAAGGATCAGGAGCTATGGCTCTTCTTTTTAGGCTGTTACTCATTTATCATCTTCATTTCAAAGTCCTATGTTGTCTTGAAATTGTGTGGCACACATGTTCAGCAGTCATTGCCATTGGGTGCCAATGAAACTGAAACCTGTTAGGGTTTAAAGACCATTTAAGCAAGTTGTGAGGGAGATAAGGGGGCTGAGGCTCCCCCAGGGTGGCAGGGCAGAGGCTGGCACCAAACCTGGGCTTTTTTTCACCACTGTACAGACATTATTTTTTCTCTCATAAGCAAAAGAGGTTACTTGAAGATTTTCTAAGTAAGTTCGTAGATTTCAAGTATTTCAGCCCAAGTGCTTGTGGTATTTCATTTTAGAGATAATGGGAAATATACGTTCCCAGGATCAGACGATGTGAATTTGACCTTCATCTGCAGACGGAATTTAGCTCCCCCTCTCATTTTTTTCACATTTGTCCTTCTGTTGAACACAATCAATAAACAAAGCCTCGGGCAAAACCTGAGTTGCCAGCATTGTAAAAGACAAGATGACAAAACATAGTAATACACCTTTAATTATTTTGCTTTATGGATTCTTTTGTTTAATCTCATGTTCAATTAATTCTCTAAGTAAGCTTACTCGAGGTTATTCAAAATTGATCCCTAGTAATTTAAATTGACTATTATTAAATTTTATTGGAACTAATAAATTAATTTCAATCCAGTACTTCCCTGTTTTGAAGAAAACGGAAAAGTCTATTTTCACAAAATATTGCTTATAATCTCTGTTGGACATACTTCAATTCTTATTCCAGAATTTAACTCAAAAGACTCATAACAGTTCATTAAAGTACTGTAAGAACCTTCTAACTTTTTTCTCATGCTCCCAAGGAGGACTGGTTCCAAATGGATCCTCAAAGAAATCTTGAATCACTTGGTTAATAGCACAGAGTTGATAGCTCAGTGAAATCCGGATATCTGTAAAGTAATTACATTTCTATTCAGGACTAATGGATTTTTGAAATGTAACAAATTACATATCTTCAAACATGAGCTCAGTTAAAACCTCTTAGTGATTTAATAAAACATAAACCAAAAATTAAATAGTATGCTTTATACAACCTATCATTTCTTATATTGGCTCTATACCTTTTTGGAGTTGGTACTGACAGTTTATGGACAAGTCTTTCCTCAGTTTCCATAATTCCTGATCATCTAGTGAAATGTCTATTTTCTCTCCTGACTAAACAGTTGTTATTAAAAACTCTGGAAGGTATAAGCAAGAAAATTATGTGATCTGTCAAAAATTAATGAATTTGGATTCTGATAACTAATATTTGACTGGAACATTTTTACATCAGAAGACTACAAAAATGTAGCACCAACAAAACCTGAACTGTATATCAATAAAGTTCTTATTCCACATGATAGTAAGCAGCCCTAGAAAGCCCGTTGTCCTCATTTATCAGAAAGCCCCAGCACTGAAATCTCTAGAAACCCAAGTGTGATTTCACAAGCTTCACATAGCATGGCATGGTTTGCTATTTGGAGAACTGGTTCAAAAATGAGTAATTTTCCACTCTTTTAAGACAAAATATGGAAGAATTCAAGTTAATTGGGCTGACTGTAATCTATTAACGTTTGATATCCCCAGCCATTTGGGTAAACTTTAATGTGTTGGCTGAGAATGGTGGAGTGACTTGAACATACCTTCCAGTCTATCCTCTCTGCACTGACATTGCTTCTTTGCAGGCAGTGAAGGACCAATTCTCACTTCTTTGGGATGGCATTGGAAGGATATTTGATTATTTGTAGGCTGAGGTTTAGAGTTTCAAGGACTTGCTCTCTGGGAAGTATAGGAAAATTTGATTACTGATGCATGAGGGCAATTTTATGGTAGCAAGTAGAAAGCAGGAGTGGGTTTTTTTGGGAGGTAAGAGGCAATAATTGACTGTTTTAAAACACTGCCCAATGAGTCTGCATCAGAGCATGGAGGGCCTATTTAAACAACATTAAATATTTTATTCTGCTAAATCTGACTGCGTGTCTTGAGTTGATTTACTTCAGCAAGTTGTACAGCCAAGCCTGGGCTACATTCAGGGAAATAATGTGCTGCTCAGAGATGCCAGAGTTGCAGTTATCTCCTCTAAATATTTTTCTTGTGTTCACTTTGGGAAACAAATATAAAAATCCACTCCCTCTTGAACCCTCTAGGCACTGTCAGTGCCAGAATTGGAAGTGTCAAATGTGGTTCTCTCTACATGGCACTATTTTGTATCTCCAAGGCTTTCAGATATCTGGCTAAATAAGATGAATCATTGTCATTCATTTAAAGGGTAGAGAACAAAGAGCATGTCAAGGATGGTGTGAGAGCCTCTCTGGCAGTTACCTTTGAGCTGAAATTGTTATGAGCTCTATAACAAATTGCTTGCTTAGAGGCAAGGTCACTCATATAAATTTTTATGAATTGCCCTCAGTTCCTTGAATCTATGAACTATGCAACCAAAGGCTAGCAATAAGCTTCACTAAATCAGTATTTCAACTTTTAATGATAATATTCACAGACTTTATGGAATCAACTCAGTTTTAATTAAAGCTCATTAAAATTAACACAGAACAAACCCTGGAGAACATGTGTCAATAAATAAGGTCCTTAAAGGACAAAGATCTACAAAAAGACTAAAAGAGATAATGGATCACTGGATCTATATCTGGTCATTTGCTGTGCCAGGAAAGACAGTTTATTATTCTTGGATTGCATCAAGGGGAATTTCATGGACTCAGCCTCTCTAATTGTGAAATTTCAGGAAATTCATGGTTTCCTAAATTACTGTATTCTCTTCAGGTTATTTTGATCCCCTTTTCTTGTGTTCCTGTCATTCTCTTTGTGACTGCTGCTTATATAGATGTATCTGACCTAGCCTTAAATTTTCTAGGGTAAGCTCAGCAACATATAGCTCATTGTGGGCTGCAACACCTAGCCAGATGTATTTGAGATGGCCTTCTATTTGACCTCTAGACACTGTTGCTGAAGGACTCTAGGCTCTGACAGGTCCTGTGTAATAACAGCCTTCTCTGTAAGGCTCTCTCAGAAAATTGTGGTCTCAAACAGAACAGAGTTTGTGTTCAGGTAATTGAGTTGAGCTCAGACTGTTGCAGTAGCTGCTGTTGAGCCTCACATATAATGATTGTGAGGTACCTGGAAGTGTAAAAGGTGGATTGTGAATTCTTCCCTTCATTTAGAGAATAGCTTAATCTACCTTAATATTTGTAAGCACTTGCCAACATTGAAGGATTTTTAATAAGGGACTTAAATGTGATTAATAGGTGATAAAGTTAGCTTTTAAATAAAAACTGAGCAGTTAATGTCAGCTATTGACTTCATTTGTTAGTGATGTTGATGTTTTAAGTGACATAATTATTTTCTTGCTCTAGTAATTGCTCATCTTCATATGATATAGATTTTCTGTACTTATACAAAGTTAGTTGATGTTCTGTTATTTACTTTCTTGCAATGATACCAGTAAAGCTAAGCCATATAACACAATCTTGTAACTCATCCCAGTATGATCCAGCTATATGAAGAAAAACAGGCTTCCCAGCCCTAGAAGGCTCTTAAGCACCAGTTTAAGAGGAAATATTGCATGATGTTTTGCTACTAGGGACTTCAGCAGGGTTGAAAACGGAGAGTGACTGTGTTTGGAGTTGTATTTCTTTTTACTTTTTAAGTAACTGTTGACATGGCTGACAGCAGAGGTGGTCTAGAGATAATGAATAAACCAAAATCTAGATTACACCTGTTCTGCTGCAGACTTACCTTGAGTGAGTAATTTTAGCTTGAGGAGAGATTTTACAGCATGCCAAAAGAGGCAGCCCAGCTACTTTCCTCTCTCTTGGCCATACTTTCTTTTCTTGGCACTGGCACACAAGATTCTGTGATGAGTTGATTCAGCTCCTTAAATTGGCAAAAAATAATTGTTTCTGATGGGTTCATTCTTTTCTGATTTAGTGAGCGGAATTCATCCTGATAATGACCAGAGTGATTTCAAGGGTGGGACTGGGATGTAAAATCAAGAGAGCTGAACAGGAAAGGGAGAAGAAAGAAAGGGAAGAGGAGGCAGGCTTTACATTTTGGTAATAACTGTTAGAGCTGCTTGACTCGTTTGTAAAACTTCAAACCCAGATAGTTTCTCTTAGACCTTTCCCTTTCCATAATATGTGAAGAATAAGACATCCATTTATCATCTATTCTAACAGAACTCCTGTTTGCCTAGGAAGTTTAGGCAGAAAAAAGGCAGAACATGGTATACAAGGCAAAATATGACTCACTAATATGACTAAAATATGAAAAAGATGTGGAGAATAGAAATTCTATTGAAGAAGTAGTTTGGAAAGTGAGACAGGAGCAACCCAGAAGATAGCATGAACAAGAGAGAAAACTAGGAGTACTTACAGAAAGCTGTGGGGACAGCCTCAAAAGAAAAACCTGAGGCTGATGTTGAATTATTTTGTATACAGGATGAAAGCCAAGCTCTAGCAAGTGAATATGTGAGCAGATACAAGACATGTAAGCCTAAGGCATGTGTCTGTTCAGTGGGAGACAGAATTGGGACAGAGCATGTTTAGACTTTTTTTCTTTCTCACCTATATATTACGCTTGACTTTACAATCTGTCTGCACTTGCAGCTAATGAACTAAATTTCATTTAATTGTAAAATGTGTGAAGGAGGGAATACAGAGTACAGCAAATTTTATTCCTGTATTTTTTATTCCCTTGGATGCAGTTGGCTTTCTAGTATTTGTAACTACTAGTTGAATGAGTATTTTTAGGATCAGGTCTAGTAGCTTTATAGTATCAATTTTGCTGTATCAGTTTGCTGAAAAATATTTGGGCTTTTCCCCATTTATTTTGTAAATTCAGTATTTATATTTGCAGCAAGAGTAGATATTGTAGAATACGTAGAGGCCAAAGTGACAGTTCTCAAATTCCCCTGAGCTTGCTGAAAGTCCTTTTGGTATTCTGTAACTCTCACTAAGATAGATAATGTATTGTTCAAAACATTCTTTGTGCAAATAGCACCTAAATATCTTCTCAGACAATAACAGATATGTAAGGCTATATTTTCATCAAATATCTCACTTCCATATGCAGTTTGACAAAGCAAGAGGGTATGAGATAAAGAGAAGAGACTATCCTACACACCTAGGGATATAAATGGAGGGAATCTTAACCAAATAAGTCACTGAACTACCAAGGGCTCATATTGGGAAAATGAGTCAGGTGTGACTGTTTAACTTCTGCTCATATTTGGCCTAAAACCCAACTCTTGCTAAGGCTTGATGTGTGCTAGAAGCAGTGCCTTAAGGTCAAAGGAAGGACAACACTAAGGCAGGACACCATGGCCAGAAAGGGGTAAAGGTCATCAGGTAGCCACTGTAACCTACAACTTGCTGTCTCCTGACCAAATTTCCAAGCTCAAAGTTATAAATACGTCAGCTTACCCAGAAGGTTTTTGAAGCAGATCCAAAAGCAGCTGAACCGCTGAGGTTTTCATGCTTGCTGATGTGATAAAAGAGATGACTGTGCTGTGACAGAGGACAAAGTATGAACTCTCTCACTGTTGACCAGTACGTTGTGTGTAGGTGCACAAGTTACAGTTGTAAGTTATAAATTAGAGAATTTTTTGGTTAGAAACATCATGGATTAAACCATGAATTAGTGAATCACTTGTTAGACTAGTTTGTACAAAGGGGATTGAGCCATTGTTTGTAGTTTTTTTCTTTTTTTGTCTTTCCTACTACGCTCATAAAAATATGTAAATTTGAGATCCTAATGGACTGCGACAGTGAGGCTCCAGGAGGGCTGTTTTCAAATTATGTAACAAAAAGCTAATGTCATCACTCCTTGGAACTAGTGTTCAGAGTGCACTGCACTGATGCTGCTCATCATTACTACAGCCTGAGCTTTTATCATAAGTAATATATGAAAATAGTAATGGACTTCTTGAAACTGTAAGTTTCATAAATTAAAAGATCTAGACCTTCTAAGATTTGCTCATGTTTATTAAAAAAAAAAAAAGGAACAGAGAATCACAGTTTAGGCAAATTTCTGACTGACTCAAGCATGGGCACTGGAGTGGTGGAATTTTCTGAGCAGCCAAAAAATTTTAAAAGTCTTCTGGTGGTCTTGAAACCATTGGGCAATGTTGGTGACACAGCTGTAAACATGTGGTTATGTGTTAGCTAAAACTTCTATACATCTGAAAAATGCAGCTTTGCTTTTGGCATGTCACTCCAGTGACTCTCATGTTTATTTTTTGGTGAAAGAGAGTGATGACTTCTAAGTGGTGCATTTATTTAGAGAGACTTTATCCAGTTCCTAACACTTGGCTGGCAGATCTAACAGCTTACACATAAATTGTATTTATGCTAGTAACTCTGCTAGACAGATGATCCTTGAGATGTCAGGTTTCATGTAAAGTGCCTGAATTTTATGTTTGCATGCTGTGCGTGATTCTCCACAAGACAAAAATAGATAGAGGGATAAAGGAAAGGAATTCTGTAGTTCATGCAGCCCTTGATACTGCTCCCTCTTTAGGAGCTGTTTAAAAAGAAATAAATAAAAAAATAGAAAGAGACATGCTAAGAAGTTACATTTTTGGGAGATGGAAACTGAGTGGTAATCTCTGTTCAACAATTTGATATAATAAATACAGAGCCTTTGTTTTAGAGCATATATCATTCTCCAGAATGATGTTTAAAAGCAAGTCTCAGCTACAGTTGCTGAGACTCTGCTGCCCCTCACCTGTTGCCAATTTAGCAGAGCTAAATGTCCTTCCCTATGGCCCCGCTGTGCACATAATGGCACACACAGTTGCAGAAGAGATTTCAGTGACTCAGGTGTGTGTTAAAGGAGATTTCAAAAATTGCTAATGGTGCTATGAAGAAGTTCCTGCAATCTCAACTAATGTGTAATTTCTGTTCTTCAGTAAAATAGCTAAATTTAGCACCAGGCAAAAAAGAATATGGAAAATGCTGTAATAATGGCAGTGAAATTTATTTTGCATAGGCAGAAAAATCATAAACTATCACTGGAAATGCTACTTGCTGATTAAACTCCAAGCAAACACTTGAAAAACTCAGCTTTTACTCAGTGACAAGTAAATTATCATAAATAATAGTGAACGGTAAATAAACATAATGATAAAATATATAATTTGAAACTATTTATGCATGAAAGGTAAACAAATAAAGAAGCAGTTGTATCCTACAGGATTTGATCTCAGATTTCAGAACATCTGGAATTCCTTGCTTTCTCATAGAATATAAATGACATTTATGGAGAAGGAGAAGGAGGGACTTTGCTGCTGTAAGAAAATGAGGGTCTTAAGCTGGACTTGAGCTTTCTTCTGTTTCTCAGATAGCAGAAGAGATCAGCACAGTAAATTGCAGGGAGGCAACACACAAGGAAAAGTTTCCCCTAGGTGAATTGATAGAGTAGATAAGAAGAAAATTACAAAATCCATATGTATTGGAAGTGTTTCCTGGAAGCGTTCAAGGTCGAGTTGGATGGGACTTTCAGCAACCTGGTCTAGTGGAAGTGTCCCTGTTCATGTGAGGGGGATTGATCTGGATGATCTTTAAGGTCCCTTTCAACCCAAACCATTCTATCAATCTATGATAATATTGAATATTTCTTTCTGTGAAAATAAATTAAGGTCCAAGTGCTGTTATAATATATTATGTTTTTATATAGCACTGACCTTCATCCTCTCAGACTAATTAGGTTGTGGGGTTAAAATAATTTGTTAGCATGGGGTTTTTTTTGTCTCAAATATGCTTCCTTTTACAAGCTTAACCTTGTTATAAAAGTACTTGTAATTCCTTTTTTCCAGAGATTTTTTTCCCAGTAGGAGCTTAATATTGAAGCAACACTAGCATTCTAGTTGTCCCAGATTATTATTAAATTGTATGCTCCAAATAGCCTCTTTTCACCACTATTTGTTCTATGGCCATGCTGAGAGCAGTCTATCTTACAGACCTTTCCCAGTGGGCAGTTCAGATTGCCCTGCCTCTTGTAGGGGTTTTCAGATAGAGATCCCAGGCAGCATCCACAAGACTTTCATGGTTGGCTGGGGTAAAACAAGATAAAGCCACCGCTCCTCAGTTTTCTCCCTCTCCCCGCTGCAAAGAGAAATTTCAAATTAAAACCGTCTTTGGGGGTCCTGTCCTCATCTTGCCTTACAATGGTTCCCAAAACCTAAGCTTTCTGGCCTGTGATCATAGAAAGACTCAAAAGCATTTGCACTCAGATCTCTGTACCCCTATTAACTCTCTGCTGCTTAAAAGATACAAGAAGGTGGTACCCAACCCTCTGGAGTACTGGGCTACTCACCCTGCATCTCACTAGATTTCTGTGGGAGGCCAATACAGGTGGCTTTTGGAGGGCACAAACACTTTTGTCTAAAAAGAAATAATAAGAGATTTGAAGTCAGAGTGCTTGGGACAGTCTAAGGGCTGTTATCTTAGGGAGAGCAGCCATGATCCTTGCAGTGTATTTGTTGACATTTCAATAAATTTCTCTAGCAGCTTTCCAGAGCAGACTGGGGATATTTTGGACAATTCTGTAAAACCTGGTGGGTTTTTCTGGAAACACTAGACATAATATTAATCTTGGAGGTAGAAGGAAACAAAATCACTATATAATTGTGTGGTGAACAGAACTTTCATTTCCATTTTACTCCTTTGGCTAAGAGAGTACCTGAATCCAATAGGACTTGTTCAGCTAAACCTGGGACCACAGAGTAGCCAGGGATTGGCCTCAAGACAATCCACATTAAGTATCTGTTTAAATAGAAGGTGTATTCTATAAGAATAAATCACAGTAACATTCTGGTTACGTATATTGGATAAACTACTATTTAATGTACCGGCTTTTAATCTTTTGCTTCTGGCAACTCTTCTCTGTGGCAGCTGCTGCAATTCAAAGCACACTTGCTAGTGAAATGGTGAAAAAAGATTAGAGAATATCCAGGTGCAAGCTGTTCAGGACTGTGAGGCTGTTTTCCAAGACAATTTCAAATCAGATGATGCTTGTAGACAACTTGGAAGCAAGAGGGAAATGGGGTAACCAAAGGAGGGATTAAACCGTACCAATAAAAGCTGAAGAGGACCAATATTATAGGGTTTTTGTATGGATGAGAGAATTTATCTATCTGTCTTTACTGTGTGCCTAGTAACAGTAATGGCTGGGAAACCACAGTGTTGAACCCAACATCAGATTTTTTTCTGAACTTTAGAAACCCATATGTTACAAGAAGTCATGGTTGGGCTTTGCGAATGAAGATTTAGGAAGGCTCTATCCATGTTTGTTACAAGTACACTGGTGGCTTATGAGGCCAATATGTGACAGACATATCCGATTACAAAAGGCACAGCAGAAAGACTCCTTAGATGGTGTATTCTGCAAGACACGATTCTTTCTGCGTTGTCTTTTCTCCTTGAGAGTGATCCTGCGTGCGTTCTCAAAGGAAGCAGCAGCGTTATAGATGGTGTGTCTCCAGGCCTCCCGACTGGAGGCCACAGTAGACCAGTTATGATGATCAATATGGCTGAGGCTGAAATGTTGTTTCTGGGAGTCCTTGTATCTTCTCTTCAGGGCTCCTCTCTTGTGGCAGCCCGTGGCAAGTTCACCATAAAGCAGGATCTTAGGGAGGCGGTGGTCCTTCATCCTGGAGACGTGCCCTGCCCATCGCAGCTGTGTTCTCAGCAACATGGCATCAATACTTGTGACTGCTGCTTGTTCTAGAACAGATGTATTGGTCACATAATCTGACCAGTGAATGTTTAGGATTGTATGGAGGCAGTGCTGATGGAAGTGTTCTAAGAGTTGCAGGTGGTGGCGGTAGATGACCCATGATTCGGAACCATACAAGAGAGTAGACAGCACTAAGGCTCTGTAAACACTGATCTTGGTACTTGAAGTTCTTCAAGTGTTTATTATGCCATACTCTTTTGTGGAGTTTTCCAAAAGCACTATATGCCTTTGCTAACCTGTTGTCTATCTCTCCGTCAATCTCACCATCTGAGGAGATGAGGCTACCTAGGTAGTTACAAGAAGTAATTGGGTGAGAATTAATCATCCACCACTGCTGTACATAGGAAAAAATCAACTCCTACTTGACATCTCTGCATATGAAATAGGCTTTAATTGCAGTGACTAATATTTCTAGCACTGTTGCGCTGTATCCATGCTTTTTGAAGAGATGCTTCAAGGACTTCAGTGTTAACAACTAAACCTCCTTTGGACAATTTCCAAGCACCCATACTGGATGTTGCTATGAAGGGTGGTCTTAATATTTCTAAAGCCTAATTTGTGCTCCTAATTTGTGTCCAAGACTACTCTTTGGATTGGAATAAAATTATAGAAAAACCTTGCTACTGCCTAGTAATAATTTTAATGAGAAATCACTTCTAACTGAACAAGCAGATTTGTTTGAAGTTAAGAGTTTCCAAGGAAGACTGTTGTACGAGCTGACTTGAAGAGTATATTTGAAGATAAATGTGTTTAATCATGAAAACCATGGTTCATTATACCCTGTACAATATTTCTGTCAGCACTTGACTGTAAGCAAAATGGGAGAGGTTTAGATTTAAAGGGGTCACTGCTAACATGCTGTTTTGTGCCTCCCAGCAAAAGGTGAAAGAAAAATTAAACTAACATTTTGGTACTAAATGAGGGAGTTTTTGTCACTTACAAACCCTAAAAATTGGCTTAACAAATAGTTTTTATTAAAGGGAAGAAGAGAAATCTGAAGAGGTGGACAAGCTCCCAAGAGTTACTCTCACAGCTTATCTTCTAACATCACTTGTGTTGCTGATTTTTGCTGGTGTCACCCTCCTGCTCCATGCTGCCTCTTCCTCTTTCCCCTCATAACCACCCCTGTTTATACAGTTGTGACTTCTATCAGGCCTACTCCTTAGCACCATCACCAAAGCACAGCTTTCCACTGCAAGAATTTCCAATTCCTTCTTCCATTTTTCTTCTGAAGGGCTTCCTTCCTTTGTCCTGCAGTGACTGTTGCTGGTGATGCTGCCTGATGCCATTGTCCTGATGCAGTGTCCAGCAAGGGAGCATTCAGCTTAGCTCTTACACTACTGTAAGGGCGTTGCTCTGCAGGCCATCTAGGTTGCCTTCCTGACAACCACAACATGTCCAAAATTCATGGGTTTTGGGTCTGTCCTAGAACATGATTCACAACACACAGTTTTCTGAAAGTACTCAGTGATTTTTCTGGTTCATTTTGGATTAATGTCTACAAAAATGTAAAGTGTTCTGTAAATAACAGAGGAAGAAGGAAAGGAACTGATACTACTGATGGTGAATTGCTTCACTAACACTAATATGGTTATGTTAGATCTGCATCACCTGCCCTAGACTGATTGAAATATCCAAAGGGATTTTAAATGTGATTTTTAATCTCTGTTGCTATATTGTGTAATAAATATGAGAAACATATTTTAATGAGGCTTCACTGTGCTTCATCTTGTGGTACCTTTTTGCCTCCTGTACTTCCTACGCAAACTGGCAACATGATGCCTCAACATAGACATGCTTTTTGCAAGCAGAGGGCTGCTCACCAAGGCTTACATACTTAATGGGGGACACAAGGGAATGACACATCATCTACTACATTCTCATCAGAGGATGAAAATTAGGAGTTTGGTCTATAGTGATGAGAGGGTGGAGTCTAATCAGAAGACAGGTCTTAATAGGTTAACTCTTCTCTTAACTGATACATAGTCACTGGTAAGTGAAGTTCAACTCTTATGACTCTATCAGCTCTAAAGAAATATAAACAGGATGATACTTGTGCTTTACTTCACAGGGTGTGCAAGCCTGCCACAACAAAACTTTTAAGAAATTCTGTCTGTACTTTGTGGAATTAACAACCTGGAAATTTTTTGCAACAAAATATCTTGAGATATGTACAGGATAAATTATTTTAGATGGAAATGAATCATGCTCCTGCAGTGAAATGCCTGTCTAAAATAGCTCAATAAGAAATAATAGGCAGTCAGTTTTATGGTGATGAAAACAACACCCTGAGAGAAAGACTGGTGAGGGTAAAAGCACTGTTAGATTTGACACTCATGAAATGTGGAGAAGATTTACTCACACATCACTGAATCTGCAATCAGTGGGTTGCAGCATGAAAGCAAGAAGTCTGAGGGCAGTTACAGTTCTGGTGGTGGATTTTACAATTATTTTTAACAGCACTCAGTCATCAGGACAGTGTACTGGTTAAATAATTAGATTTGTTTTGGATGCCAACAAAAGAGGTAGATGTGCAGACTCACACCAGGAAATAGAATTAACCCTTCAGAGTCATAAGAGTTTGCCAAGAAAATTAAGACACTCCCACCCCTCCCTTCAGACTGAAGCTGATGAAGAATGGAGAGGGCTCTGATACTGTAGGTATGACAGACAGACAACATAAAATAGAAGAAAAATGATCCAAGGTGAAAAATTGTTCAGAGCCAGCATGTATTTGCCATGCGTAGCTCCAGAACGAGATTAGCATTTTTATGGGGAGGGAGATGAGATTGGGAGAGAAGGTAATATTAACAATGGATTATATTATTTGACTGGGCTTTGCAAATGACAGCAGTGTGCACAGCATGGACTGGGGGATTGAAGTACTGCCTTAATTCAAAAGAATTAGAGCTAGACACAAAAGATTACGCTGCAGCAAAAGACAAACTAGCAGCCCAAAAGCACATACAACATTTGCAAACCTTGAGTTGGATCAAGAAAGGTTTAGAGGCAAAAACTGTGCCAGAAACAGTAATATTAACACTACAGAGAAGTTAAATAGCTAAAAGCTGGGCTGTGTAACATTGGTCTTACAATAGAAGATGTGATTATACAATAGAGGATGTTATTATACAGGTAAATACCAGCTGGCAAAGAATCTGTTCTGTAACAATGCTGAGGAAAAAGGTGGGTTATATGACTGTGAAGCTCTTAGTTTCATCTACAGTGCTGCTGCTGGAAGTGTGTTAAAGTGACTGAGGAAGATATTCAGGGCAGTAGACAGGACTCAAACCTTACAGACTAAAGCTGAAAAGCTCAATAACCCAAGGTCAAAACTCTAGGAATGCTACCATTGCCCTAGAGCAATACAAGCCATGGAGGATGGGATTCAGGCTGCAAATAAAATACCTCAATTAAGAAATACATAAATGTTTGCTTATGCAGAAGTTGTCCAAGCTCCTAGTAAAGTCAACAGAGATTTGGAATTAAGGTTGGTCACTCATATATAAGCATGTAACCCTCTCCAGTGAGACATGGATTACTTACAGGTCATGTTTCACGTGTTTCATATTAATGTCTCCACTACCCAAAGGAGATATACACTGGGCAGCATATGTTTGCCTAATCATGAATGTTTAATGACATTGTAGGTCGATGGCTTATTTTGTTGAGCCTCCAATGGCTGCACCAGCGAAGTACAGATTTCTAGTGGGTGCTACATTAATTTGCCAGTCCTTTATGAAGTTTATTTGATACCACTAGAGCCTTTCAGATGGCACTAGGTACCTATGGTTAGAAAAAATTAATTCTGACTCTAGCAACTGATCGTGGTGCTGAGGAAAGGACTTTGGGCAGAATGTAGGCTCTGATTTGCCAAGCTGCCTCCAAGAAAAATTCAGGTACTTAGTACAACAATAAAATATTTGATCTTTGTATGTCAGCAAATACTGTTATTCTGTCAAAGAGTTATACTACAGACACTTTTAATACTTTTCTCTAACATTGCAAAAAGAATATGTAAATATCATGTGCAGATTTTAAAAACTTTGTGAAGAAATTCTGTTTTAGTCTCGCCTTAGATAAATGACTGTGTTATAGAAATGGTCAAGAGTATTTAATATCTCAGGAGTTGGGTGGCTGGAGCAAAACAGACTGGGGAGAAAACTTGTAGGATTGACACCCTACTCCCAAAAATAAATTTTAAAAAATAACTTAAATTCACCCTTCCTGGTGCAGCCCTGCCACAAAACACACCAGCTGGACAGAGCCCTGTCTAAAGGAACATGCTAGACATGTCACTCATCTCACTCACCTCATGTTGTCTCTGTGTTTCTCTTTGCCCTAATCCCTAAATATGCATGTGTGTCTGTTGGAGGGAGGCAGGAGGGAGTTCGTGAGGAGGAAGAAAGCGGTGCCTGCAAAGTTGTCCCCAGTGTGGGGTTTGCCCTGGCTGCCCCTGAGGCCCAGCTCCCAGCCTGGCACAGCATGTACATTGGGTGGCAAGAAGGAAATGGCTGCCTATGACCTGCGTCACAGTTCTATCCTCAGCAAAGGGAATGAGCTGACACTACTGCACATTGTACAAAATCCTATTAATGCCAACTGGAGGATTTCTTCAGCATCATGAATTTGCTCTTGATGAAGTCACAGCAGTACTTAAATGCTACTCTGCTGGTGAATGCAGTTGCATTAGCGTGATTAAGTAATGAGGCAAGTGAAACTTAACATATTAAAAACATAATTTCTTGTGCAATAAAAATTACTTTCATTGCTTAGGTAGCATACCCGTAGTTATTTCAATGAAAAATCCAGGTGTTACAAATTATCAACTTAGAGAATTTTGCACAGTGCAGAAAAGACATTAATTCTTAATTAAATTAAATCTTTTTAATAAAGAGCTAATATTGATTTGTCAGACTACAGGTACAACTTCAATTATAATTAATAAACCAGTAGACATTCTACTTATGTAGCAACTATGAAACAATATCAATAAAAGTACTAGAAAAAAGGCAGTCTATGAAAAGAATTAGATGAAATTTGCTGTCTTGATGCAGAGAAAATGCTTGAATCCAAACATAGACCCTGCAGATAAGGGTGACTACACAGGAAGCAAGGCATCGCAAATAGAGATGGTACAATGGCATCTCGCAGACCTTGATTCCGCAGTATAAAATATTGTAACTATTTCCATTCCAGGAAGCCTCAGTGTTAGCTGAGCTACCTGGGCCTCTTTGCACTCTTGCCTGTGTTGGTTTAAAAAAGAGTCTTTTTACCTCTAAGTCAGGATGCAGTGATGTGAGTTCCACACTGAGCAAAACATCTGTATTTTCAATTCCAGTGATGAAGATTACCCAGATCTTTGTGTTAGAAGACTGGATTTGTAGACAAATTTATTTCAAGTGGTTTAATGGAGGAAGAATGACTTTTATCAATTTTGTACACTTTTTCTTTTTTTTTTTCAGTGGTCTGTCTCTTTCATACAACTGCAGTTCAGATCTAAATTTTTTTTTTCTGCTCTCAAAATGCCAATCACAGCTCTACCAATAGGAGCTACAGGTATAGTGAGAAAGCTTAGCTGTATATTTGACCTTTCTAGACCAAAATATTGTAATTTGAATTACTTAGACCAAAGGGGAGACATTTTTAACTTTCATGGATTTCCTACTAATCTTCTGGATTTTTTAGCATGATACTTTCCAGCTGTCAAATGTGAGTGATAGCTGATGTATTCTGACAGTGACATTGGAGCCTACCTTTCTCTTACACTTCTGCAGAGGTGAGCAAAAGGGATGTAGACAATTTTAAATGCTACTGTAGATTTTTAATTTATCTTCTGACACAAGCTCACAATGAATCATGAGAATATTATTTTTTTATTTTTTTAGTCTGGCAATTCAAAAGCTTATTTTCTTTGCTAGCAGAACTAGTCTACCCGTGTTTTCACTCTGGTTCATCTTCTCCCAAGAACCCTGCAGACTTATGATACAGCAGCAGAAAATTCTTCTAGCCTAAGGCAGAGAATTAATTGACAAGAATAATTGTCTGTTGTACAATTATTCCATTTAGTTCACCTTTGTCTATGATAATTGACTATAAAACAAATAGTACATGGCCCATCTACTCTCTTCTTGGGCCCCATAAAATTTTTCATTTTATGTAGGTCCTGTGTGAATTTCAATCTAGTACCAAAATTCTGTGTGCTTCAATGGTTACTAGGAGATATATTTTCTTCCGAATTTCTTTATTTACCTGTCACTGTGCCATCCGGTTATTCTCATACAAACTTTCAGAAAGGGAAAGGTTCATATTCCCAGTAAAAGAGTGGCAGAATACTAAAGACATTAAAATTTGTTGGTGTTGATATAAGGAGATACTGCCATAAACAGAAATGTAAATGAGGTCTTCCATGTCTCTACTTAATGCCAAAAATATGACTTCTTTCATCTTGTTCTCGTGATGCAATAAATCATAGAAAAATAGTCACTTGAAAGCGATTCCTATTAAAAATTAAGGTCAGAATTTTAAGACTGTTGACATCATTCCCTGAAATGTTTTTGTATTTCTCCTTATTTAAATCCACTTTTACCTTTTCTGTCCGAAGAATTTTTAGAAGAATCTCATAGCTCTGTTGGCTTTTTTGCAGATGTAAGAGGATGACAAGTAATTCTCCTTTTGTGAAATCTGTATGTTGCTCTCTGGTACTTCATGATTTATTATAAGCTAGTCTATTGGTATTCTTTCAATTAAAACACCTTTTCTACACCATGACATATTTCTTTGCACTTACTGGGACCACACATGAATGTGTCATGTCACTTCACTCACTTTGAGTTTCTTGAGAGGAAATCTGGGTATTTTCAATGTTCTTCTCTTCAGACTGCTGAAATAAACAGCTTTTGGCTAATTCCTGCAATTCAGTCTGTAAACTAGTCTTAGTTACAATTTGCTATGAATAATGACCAAAACGGGAATGAATTGAATTTGTTTTAGTTAAGTAGTTATGAAATACAGTTATCAAAAAGTATACACGTCTAGAATGAACTTTCATAAAAGTTTATTATGATAGAGTAGCAACTATCAAGATCATCACATATTTATTTACACTGGTAAGTACATTAAAAAGCATATTTCTGCAGGTATTAGTGCACATATGATTTTAAATAGTTTCAAATATTTGCCCTTAAAATTGACAATATAATGGATTTCATGGAAGTGACTGAAGAATGAGTGCATTTGGCATCACTCCCTGCCTCAAAGTTTTGGGCGAGCAGTTCTAAGAATCCTAACAAAGGAAAAAAAAACAACAACCTGATGTAAACCTCCATGTTATATCTTATGCCAGTGTTACCTGCAATCTGGAGATATGATACACCATAGAACAAAAATCTGAAGAGATCTCAAACTGGTTATTTAGTTCTGAGAGCCCTATTATTAGCAAAGTTTTCCTAATATCTGACATAAGCCTTTCTAGCCTGTCTAACATGAACTTTTCAAACCTGCTACTACTGGAATAACTAAGCGTGAACATGAAAAGCAATTTCCCCCCCTTCCTTTTACATAAATCATTTATCATTTTCTTCTCTGAAGTATTCCCAGTATTTAGTGTTTTCCTTATAGTGCAGTTTCCAAAGCTGGACACAGTATTAGAGCAAAATCTTTACTAGTGTGGTGCAGAGAGTAAGGATTGCTTCTTGTGTCTTGCAGGCCGTATTCTAATACATACACTCTTTTTAACATTAAGATGTTTTTAACTGCTTTCCAGCTTGTGATCTCCCTTGAGTTTCTAATGAAATTTTTCCAATGAATTGTTTCCCTAGGCATTTATAGAATTCAATATCCTTAAATAAATACCTTGTACTTATTCTGGCTGAATTTTGTCCTTGTTTTCCAGAGTACTCCACAGTAGCTCATTTTGTACTGCAATTCTGTCCCCAAGGCAATCTTTTTTTTCTCAGGCTCTTGTTATCTGCAAATTTAACAGCATGTACCTTCTGTTCAGTTGTCCAGGTAATAAATGAGGTAATTGAGTAATATAGAATACAGGACATATCACAGAACCTCAGATTGGTTTGGGTTGGAAGGAGAACCTTAAAGATCATACAGCTTCAATCCCTCTGCCACGGACAGAAACACTTCCACTAGACCAGCTTGCTCAAAGCCCCATCTAAACTACCTTTGAGCACTTTGAGGGATGGGGCATCCACAGCTTCTCTGGGCAATCTGTGACAGTACTTCACCAGCCTCACAATAAAGAATTTCTTCCTATTTAAACTTACCCTCTTTCTATTTACAGCCTTTATCTCTTGTCCTATCCTTATATCCCTACAGAATAGTACAACCTTCAGTTTTGATAATCAACCAAAGATAACTACTATCTCAATGAAGTTTTCTAACTAATGCTATATCCAAACTATGGTAGTCGTATCATATTTTAGAAAAGTGAAACCTAATTCTTGTTTTGCTTAAGAAATTCTATGCAATACTTGACAAGAACAAAAGGCTTGTGTGAAAACAAGTGCTTCTGCCTGTCATGCAGTCATGGAAAAATATAGTTTCAGAGTATTTGTTCATAACAAGTTTGTCTTAGTGTGTCTTAATTTATATGCTTATTTAATTATTTTTAGCAGAATATCTATGATAAGCTAAGTAGGTTAGTTTGTAGGTGTTTGATTCCTCTTTTTTAAGGAAGGACACTGTGTCTGCCTTCTTTATCCTTCACAGCTTCTCAAATAGAGCAGGCACTCTTCTGATGCTGCTTTGACCGGTTCTAAAGTGTCGTTTATCAACCATGCTACTCTTCTACTCCACTAATTGAAAGCTGAGAAATGAATGTGTGAAAACATTACTTGTATTTTATTATATCCTGTCTGTATATAGCTTTTGTCAGGACACAGAAAAGGCACAGTTATAGTGTTGGTTGGTAGTGTAGAAAAAAAATAGGTTCTTCATTCATACAGTTATTTTTTTTGCCATGTTCTGTGGCTTGAAACATGCACTAGGACATACTGATGATCTAATACTTTGTTCCAAACTCCCTTACTCTTAAAAAAAAGGAAAAGAAAAATAGAAGGCTGAAGGAAACCAGGAGAACATTACATTTTGCACTTCAAGGACAATATTGTTTTTCAAGTGCCAGCTGGATTCCCTTCTGAATTGGGAAATCCTTAATGTAATTACCTGAAACACCCTAATCTAACTGTGAATTCCTTACTGAGATTGTAAGAAGGTAATTAGAAAGTAGTTTGATTTTATTTATATAATGTGCTACATTCGCTATTCCCTGTTCCAATAAGATTATGTCCAATTAAAATGCAATTACTTTTAGATTTCCCCAGAAAAATGACTGCACAATGGAGCCTTTTTCAGGCTTGGGGAACCCTTTCTTGTCCCCATTCACCCTTTCCTATCAAAGTGTGGTGGCATTTTGGTGGATTTTTTTGTGGATTGGGGATTTTTCTAATTGGGGTTCTATAATGAAAATAAATCAGTAAGTAACATCAAATGGTGGAAGTAGATGTTCGAATTATCAAAGAGGTCTTTAAACATTAGCAGGATCTTGTGCAGTAATAACTGGACTTTCCCTCTTGGCATCTCTGTCTTCAGCCTCCCGTCTGTTCACCTTCTTTATCCTTACACAGCCTTCTAGACTTTCTTTTTATATAGTGTCCATCAGAGTAAGTTTTCATTCTGCTTGCTTTAAGGTGTCATAACAAAACCAAGGTCACTAATAATAAGTGAAAAACTATGGCAATGTAAATTGAATTGGTCAAAGCAAACAGGTTATGAAGATTATGAAGATCTGTGAACTTTGTGCAAAGAATGGTAGTGCTTTTTCTCTCACCAGCCTGCATATCTTCTCTTCTGGAAGGCCTTCTCTCAAAGCACTTGAAATTTTAGATGGCTTTGTGAAATTTGTGGTAACTAGATTTCATTGTTAATTTGGGTTCATTTTGCAAACACTACTTTTACAGACTTTTTTCTTGTATTCCATGTTGTCCATTTTCAACATTCTCAAAGTTATAAAGTGATCCTTAGGCTGAAGAATATTTTGTTCAGAAACAATAGGCATTATATGCAGATTAGGGTTATCTCCTTAAAAAAAAACTGGAAAAAATCTGGAGAGGAATTGCTTATATATTTAAACAATTATATCATTTTCATAGGTTAACTGCAGTCAGGTGACCTTTAGCAGGATGATACTCTACTAGGTTTGAAAAACAGGAGGAAGGATAGCATCTGCTCTCAAACAAATGTTTAAACATATGAAACAATTTGTTCACTGAATATAGGAACTGTCTGTCTTTTCCTTCTGCATCACTGGCCTTATGTATAGCAAGCATGAGATTCTCTGCCAATGAAAAATATTTCTGACATTGGCAGATGTGTCATCAAAAGCCAAAACAGGCTACCCTTCCTCTACAAGACATCTGGACAAGGCTGACTTGCAATGCCAAATGTCAGCATAGATCTAAGTGAAAAATTGGCTGTACTGTGGATTTTCTTTTTTCTCTCCTTCCAAGAAATGGTATTAGAAACATAACCATGTAAATTTATGAAGTTTCATATTTTGTATGTAAAAAGACTTGACAAAGGGAAAGACAGATATCCTAATGAGAGAGGTCTTCATTTGGTTGTGCAGCCTGTTTGTGTTGGATGAGTATGGGCATGCGTGGTAGACGTTACTGGCATTTATAAAGTTAAGTCTTGGGAAAGCTTAGGAGATTTATATTGACTTTCACATGGTCTTGCAAAACTCTGGGTGAAGCTTTCACTGTATCTGTAACCAGCTCACGAAGCACAAGATAAAACATATATCAGTTAATCTTGGCATATCTGCATTTATTAAAAGAAACATCAAAGCATCATTCATGAGCTTTAAATGCTTTCACTTTCTAATGACATGGAGAGTGCCCTTAAGAAGATATAACTTCATTTAAGTACAGTCAAAAATATTTTGAGACACATTAAACATTGTTTCTTCGTTTTCTTTGAGGAGAAAACTTCTTGTTGGTTGGGAATCAAATGGATATCTTAAAAAGCTGCAGACATAAAGATACAGTTTCACTAATTCTTAAATATCAAATTGAAGAAACATATTCTTCTGTTGGACTCCATTCTCTTCCTTTTCATTATTATAGTCAATGAACCTAAACAGGTACAAATCCCAGGAAGCATTTCCTGGGCCCAAGCACCTGTGACAAGTGGAATATGAGATGTTTTATTTAGCTTCTCACTGTCATTTGTATCTCAGGTATGATCAACTATCAAATACATCATCCTCAGGAAGATGTCTCAGATGCATCAGTGCATTGCCTGTGAGTCCATGATGATTCAGTTATCAGGACTTCTGTTTCTTTGCAGAAAACACTTTGACTGCTTAAGTCTAGAACAATATTCTGTCATGGTTATAAAGACTCACTTTTCACCGAGATTTGATTTAGACAATTAGATCTCTCTCCTAGTTGTCAAATTCCATCTGAGTTTCCCCTGCTGCAGTAAAAGTCACGTTTATTAACAGTCACGTTCATGACTTGGTTGTTATAGAGCAATATTTCATGCTGTTCCTAGTACACTCATTCTCGAAATACCTGGTTTTCCTATATCTGATATCCCAGGCCTTTTCGCCATTAATAATGTTACATTTCTCATCAGGGAATTAGAATTTCAAGTTTTAAGCCAAGCTGGCTATCTCTCAGTCTTCTCTCTCTTCTTCAGTTCTTACAAAAAAAAATTTTTCCCAACTTAATTTTTTTTTTTCATTTATAGTCTATAAAATACTTATCTGACAGTCTGGATAAATCAGAACTACAATACTTCTTTTGTTTGGAAAATAATTTTTCTAAACAAGAAGTGTCAGATTACACTTGTGTACTTCTAGCACTATTACATAGTCTATTATGGCTCGTTCTAAATTTTTCCACTATACTGTACATTCTTTCTTAGCAAATCTTTTCCTTCCCTTCCCACAAGTATTTGCACCGTATTTGTATAACTGTGAAGACCCACACATCTGTGATTTCAACACATGTCCTTCTTGCCCAGATATCGATTTATTTTGGTACAAACTTCCAGATGTCTGTGACATCAGAGAGCTACTTTAACTCTGCAGCAGGCTTACATCTCCTGCTACAGGTTGGTCACACAGTTCTTGAAATCATTTCTTCAGTCAGCTAAAGAGCCAAGAATTGTGTGTACTTTGCCTATGTCTCAAGAGACGATGTGAGTGCTACTGCCTTGACATTGGCTCATTAAGCAGCCAAAATATATGTTTTCAGATTAGCTGACCAAGAAATTTTTTTTCATCAAATCTGTGAAGAGGAGCTATAGAGCTCTGGTTTACAACACAAGATGACTTCAGTGAATATGTGTCAGATATTAGGAAGAAATTCTTTACTTGGAGGCTGCTGAGGCACTGGAACAAGTTGCCTAAAGAAGCTGAGGATGATATACCCCTGGAAGTGTTCAAGGCCAGGTTGGATGGGGTTTTGAGCAAGTTGGTCTAGTGAAAGGTGTGTCTGTCCATGCCAGGGGGGTTGGAACTGGGTGATGTTTAAGGTTCCTTCCAACTCAAAAAATTCTGTAATTCTATTCTTATCTTTTTACTGGTTCTACTGACTAGAAAGAGCTACCTCAGTATTTTTAACCCTAATCACTTGTTAATAGCCATGCTTCATCAGTAGTCCTAGCTTTGCTGTTCGTATGTGGAAACAGTGGCTGAAAATTAAATTCTATTTCTTCCCTGTGGCCTAAGTTTACAAGCGCAGATTTTTTTGCATTTTTTTACTGCAGTTCCTCTTCTAGAAACCATGACCTTTTTACAGGCGATTGAAAATTTACATCCTATCTATTATGATTCATCAATACTTTTCTTGAAAAGCAGCTTCTAAACAATCCAAACCAGTATTTTATAAATCTTAATAAAAATTCTCTTCATTAGTGTAATCTGCAATGTCTTCTATTAAAAATTATTCCACTTCCAGTATTATTGCCTAAATGAATTATCTGAACCAGCAGCAACTCTTGAAGCCTTTTAAAAAAGTGTGTAATAAAACAAAATTCCTGACTGAAAAAATTTAGATAATATAATTTTCTTTTCAATTTGCAACACAACTCACCTCCCAAGTAAAAATTACTTCTTCCATGCATTTACACTAATGAACAGCTTATTTTCTTTCATATTCGTAGCTATGTTTTTTGAATCAAGTACTCCACACTAGTGGTGGAGAGCTACTGGTCCATATACCAGGAGAACTGCATAAGTACATCCCACTTGAGGTACAAGAACATCTGTAACTGGCCATCAGTCTGAACCTTAGCAAGATGTGTTTCAGTCTTCAGTTTCATTATTATTTTAGTACTGTCATTCAGAACTACATTCAGCTATATCCAGGGGCACCAGGTCTGTAGTTTCCTTTGACAAAATATTCCACTACTGAGTCATCTTATCACAGACTATTTCCAAATATATTAAGAACAAGTAGGGGATTTGAAGTAGTCAGCATAGATTTATAAAGGGAAATGACTGTTCCATCTGACAGACTTCCATGATGAGAAGACTGGCTTGGTTATATGAGGAGAATAGAGTCCTCATGTTTGCAGATGATATAAAACCAGGAGTGACTGATAAACCAAATGGGTTTGTTGCCATTCAGAGGGTCCTCAACAGGCTGAAGAAACAGACCAACAGTAATCTCATGAAGTTTAACAGAGGAATATGACTAGTCCTGTCCTGGTGAGGAATAACCCCCAGGACAGGCTGGGACTAACTGGCTGGAATGCAACTTTTTAGCAAATGACCTGTAGGTCTTGGCCAACACCAAGTTGAGCAGGAGCCAGCAATGTGCCCTTGAGGTAAATAAGGCCATCAGTCTCCTGGGCTGCATTGGGCAGAGCATTGGCAGGAGGTCAAGGGAGGTGATCCTCATCCTCTGTTCAGCACTGGCAAGACATATCTGGAGTGCTGTATTCACTGCTGGACTCCTCAGCAGGATAGAGATATGAAAATACTGGAGTCAGTCCAGAGAGTATATATAAGAGTCTGAGAGAGTCAGGACTGGGATAAATGCATGGATATCTACATTTTAATGTGTCTGTGTTTCTTATTTACCCACAGGTTTATTATCCTTTTTTAAAATCCCTTGTTGTCAGCTTGTATTGTTATAGGTGGAATTAGCTGGGTGTCTAGTTTGGACAACGAAACACCCTGAGAACAGTGTCTTTATTTAATCTTTCACAAAGCTTTGTTACTGAAACATGTGAAGAAGTGTAATTATGGACATAGGAGAAAATGAGATAATATTTTTTCAGTGATCTGAACCTAATTACTGGAATCAGAAATGTTCTATTTTTCACTGTTCCAATCGTTTGCATTAAAATCTTTTCTGCTTTAGTAAGACCATACTTGTTCCAAGATAACCATTTCTATAAGTTGAAGTATTATTTCTGTGTGATTTTAAGAATTTACAGACCTAAAAACTAACACATATTTTTAAAATAAGGAAAGAAGAAATATTAAGAAATGTACCTAACTGTTCTTATATTTTTGGTATATTTTCATAGATAGCATCTGAGTCTACATCCTTTGAAAAGGATACTGATGTAAACTTAAATCTTTGCAAGCGCTGTCTTTTCTCTTTTCTTCTCTTGTAATTTTTGTGATGGAGATGATTACCATAACATCCCATAACAAGTTTAATAACTGAGCTTCCTATACAATTGCTACAACTATTAGGTTATGTCAGGTTAATCGTTCTGAAGTAAGTTATTAAAAAATCTCCAATGAAAAGAACTTTCATAGAAAACCAAAGCAGAGAAGTAGTCAGTGGTTGTGTCCAATAAGTACAAGCAAGAAACATATATTTTCTCAAAACATGATTCAAATCCATAGATGATGCATAAAGCACATGTGAAAGTTAAGAATGTGTTTTCATTTAATCATTTCATTTTTGGTTGAGATCTGACACTAAATTATTCAGCAAAGATATCTCTCAGGTTAACCAGCCCTGTTAATACTCCAATAAGAGAATTATTTCCTTTGATAACATTTGGAACATTTAGATGATACCTCACTTTTAAAAGATAAAGTGGTTCTTCTAATTAGCTTGTAACCCAAAAGAACAGGTCATAACCTTAAAGATTATAGAAATACCCACTTTCAAGTACTGTAAATTGATGCATAGCTCAAACATAAATACACTATGATGAAAACAATTGAGGTTGCTAAGAGAAAAAAATTCCATGAAAAGTAAATCACCAGTTTTAACTCAGTTTATTCAAGCAATGAGGTTGAATGTATTCTTGTATCACTATCTCATATGTGCCTACCAAAGTCTGAGATTACACCCTGAGAATTTACAATTCAAGTGCATATATTCATAATAACAATGTTCTTTCACATTAGCATTTCACAGCTTGAAAAATAAAGCCAAGGTTTCAGTTATAGGAATTCATGTTCTCCATAGATCTCCAGTATATGTCTCATTATGCATTGAAATGATGGACACTTTATTCCAATGAAAAGAAGTTAATAGGTCCCTGTGCCTTATGCCTGAGGAGTAATTGTCAGTTATACAACACTATTTTTTCCAAACAGGGAAAATTTTTCTTTCAATCTGTAATACTGCTATGACATAGACCCACATTTAGAGGGCTGTAAATGAAGCTAAGGCCTAGTGAAAACAATTAATGAATTTAAAAATCAAATATAAGAATCAAATATAAGTTTCTGGATAACATGTTCATGTATTAAAAAAGAAGAAAACCATAATAGTGTTCTCTGCTTATTTAACTTTAATGTGAATTTCTGGGTGCTAAGCATTGACACAGAAAACCACAGCTGCAGTAACTTTAGGCAGAGACAGGTTCAGATGCTTCTAAATCAGAGGAACTGCAACTGATCATGCCTTGAGGCTCTTCTGCAGCCCCTAACCATTGAGGTTTCAGAGCACCTACAGTGTTTAATACTCATAATCTCTCATAATAGTGCCCAAAGATAAGAGCAGCTAAAGCAAATTGCCTGGGAAGCCTACTAAGGTCAGCCTGTGCAGAAACAGTGAAAACAGGATATGTATTAAATGTCATTTCTCTCCAGGGCTGAGATACTTCATGCAGGGTGGCAGATAAGTGCCACTTGAGACTCTCACCTCTGCATCTTTCAGCAGCAATGGCACCTCCACCACTTTCTTTCTAAAGCAGAAGAAGGAAAAGTTTCTTCTTTTAAAACTGGAACTTGAGTCTTATGCCGCTGTTCTGGTGCAGTATTTTAGCACTTGCTCAGAACGTGGTATCCTCACATTTAATTACCTCTTGTACCCAAGTGAATTCAGGCCTCTTTTGTCCCTGGAAACATCCTAGCTTTAAGTTGGGTTGTGACATTCTCCACTTCTCTGGGTTTTGCACTTGCTGAGCAGCAACAATTCCCAATTGGAGATGGCGTAACTTTCAGTTTCTGCCCTGCTCAGCAGGGTGAGAGAGGTGGAGCTGCAACTGCCTCATGGCTCTGTTCCTACAGAATTCAACGACAGAAAGAGCAGGCCCTATAATTCTATAAACTGCAATTCACCTACATGATTTTTTAGCTTTGGTTTATTGCTAATTACAATCCCCCACAAACACAATTATAGGTCATTATATTTTAGCGAGGCAGCAGAATTTTCTGTGAGCGACAGGCTACGCTTTGTGCGGTATGACTTGGATCACAATGTCCCACACAACATGACTGTAGGAAGTGCAGAAAAATTGGATATAACAGAGGGAGGAGATAATTTTAGACCTTTGACTTGGATGCATGTGTTGGGACCTCAGAGCCACTTTGTAGTAAAGGCAGCCTTTAGAGAGTAATTGAGAACAGCAGAACTGGGAGCCTCCCTCACTCCCACATGGGCTCCCACCTTAGGCACAAAGTTAAATGCCTCAAGTAAGGAGAGCAAATGTTGCCATTTTCATTTAGCTTAGTAGAAAAGACAAAAAGGCCAAATTATCATGTGCTGATGCCCTAGCAACCTTCCCATGCAGTGTCCTTGCTGTAACAACAGACAATTCGGTCCCATAAGATTCCTCCACTGTTTGCCAAGAGAAAGGTTAGGAACAGATGAGAACAAATATCCTGAGAGAACAAAATCTTTAGGATTTTGCATTGGATTATTCCTCAAATAATGAAAAGCCACATGGAAAGCCTGAAGCTAAATATTTCAAATCTCCATTTTGCTGGTGGAAATTAACCCCCTCCTGAAAAGCATAACCCAGGATTCACTCCACCTCCTCAATGTGTGCGTCTCAGCTGCAGAGCTCATCACTCCAGTAACCTGGATGCCTTTTAAGACACCAGGTGTGTTTATGAAATTCTGAGTGGCTGCTGCTGCCATTAATAGTACCAGGGCTACTGTGCTTCTCTCAGTAGCTCAGTTGAGCTGGTGTGTTTCAACCACGTTCACTTGCAGTGGCAATGGACAAAGGAGCCCACGAACCACTTTTAATTCTGCAGTTTCACATTAAGGCAACTGAATGCAAAAATGCATGGATCTTCACTGGGGCTTTAGAGGGGGACTTCTGAAACTTTGTGTATAGTAGCACTGCAGAGGAACTTGCACTAATGCTAAAATGTGTTATTGGGGAACTGCAGGCTGTGTCCATCCTGGTACGGTCATTGTGGAAACAGAACTAGTTCAAGTTAGCTCAGGTGATGAGTAGGTGATTTTCCTATAGAAAGTCCAAATGGGATTTGGGATCCTCATTCACACTGTCTCCTGAAAGATCTTGCCATTATGAGCTACTTTTGCTGGGCCTTTTCTGTTAAAGTTGCCATAAATTATGTGTTATCCTCAAGATTTCTGGTTTTTCTTGTGGTAACTCTTTGAAATAGAGCTGTGGAAAGGCAGAGGTTTGTTCAGAACATCTTATCTGAGATGCTGTAACACTTCTTTAGGTTATAGCAGCAATTTTAGTTTTGAGGATAGCAAGGCTACAGCAAATATGCAATCAGCATAGGAAAAGCATGCATAGGTAATAAATCAAAAGTAATGCTTCCCATCTATTGTCGAAATGGGTAAAAAGTGTATAATATTTTTCCTTACACAGAATTAAAAAATAAAATATTAAATTAATGAGTGCACAAGGAAATAGGAGTAGCATTGTAATATATTCATAATTACTTTGGAAACACACGTGCAGGACTTGCACTGAGGAGTTTCATTTGACTTTGCAATATTACACTCAGTGATTCCAATGTGTCATAATTGTGTAGATATTAAAAACTTAATATTAGATTTTATGATATATGTATATATAACAGACTATATTTCAAAATTCAATATTGTTTAGATTAATTCTAAAAGAATTAACTAGAACTGGTGATCATTGAGTAATGCAAGTACAAGAAAGTCTGTGTTATCCTTTCCTTTCTCACTTAACATTAAGAAGGATGTTATATATATGACCTCACAAACAAGCACTAAGATTGAATTTTGGATATTACCAAAAAGCAGAAATATCAGAAGTATCTCAGAGAAGTCTGAAATATATTTTGGCCTTTCTCTAATTCAAGAATGTGTTGAAATGTTCCAAAATCAAGAGAAATGTAAATATATAAGTGAAAAAAAAATTCTGTGTGTTTTTGTTTTTTCTTTTAATCAAGGTGAAAAATAAGAAGATGAAGCTACTGTAAGTAGAAGACTAGACCTTCAGAGATTCACTTCAACCAATATTCCTGTGAGTAAATTAAAATGTATTTTATCAACCTTCAATGCATTACATAATTTTGACTTTCATCTCATTAAAGCAAGAATTCTTGCCTCAGTGTTGAGCCAGCCCGGGACTTCATTGTCCTGGATTCAACTTTGTGCTCAGGTCCAGACTTCCTATGAGAAGCTTTCTGGGAGTTGAAAAGCCCTTTAGCTCATCTCAAGGTGTGTCTCTAGAGACATGTAAATGCATCACTTCTTGACGTGTTCCCTCCTTAGTCCAGAAGCCTGTAACAGCATGACCCCTGCACTGAGCTCAAGATAAAGCAGAGTAATCCCCCTCCTTTGTTATGACCACGACACTTCTGGAATAGCATAGAGGAAGCATATCAGTGTGGAGTGATTTGATTTTTAGTAGAATGTACTTACACTAGCTGGTCTTCACATTTATTACATAAGAATTTCATGGCTTTACTAACCTCAGCCTTGTATAGTTGGTGACAAAAAATAGGGTTTTTCTTAAGAAGCAGACATATCTTAGCACAAAGGTTTTTTAAAAGCTCCCTGAATGCTGGTATATGAGATATTTGAATAGAATCGCAGAGTGGTTTGTGTTGGAAGGGACCTTAAAGATCATTTAGCTGCAATGCCACTGCCATGGGCAGGACACTAGACCAGTTTGCACAGAGCCTCATCCAACCTGGCCTTGAACACTGCTCTCATGGAGATTAAAGGTAGGTAAAAGGAAAAAAAAAGTGTTACAAGGGATGGAGGCTCTAGTGCACTTAGTGCTTTCATTATTCTTGACTTTTTCTTAACAATAAATTTTAATTGAAAGAGGATTGCCTCTAAAAATTTTATTCAACACGTATTTGGGATCCTGCAAACTAATGCTAGGTTAGAAGAACCACACTCTGACATACCAAATGCAGGTGGGATCTGCGTAAAACTTTTGCGTGTTGTACAATAGAGTCACAGAGATATGAAATTGGCATATTGTGGACTGACAAAACAGAAGCATTGACATGGCTTCAAGAGTGAGCTCTGCAAAGAGAATCCTATTTGTGGATTGCCATAGCAATACATACCAGTTTCTAGCAATCAGGACTGAAGTGTCTCTGGTCATGCTTAAGAAATCTCTGCTTTGATAAACACATTCGGGTTTTCAAGGTAACTCACTTGTAAAACAAAAGAAGAGGAAAAAAATTACCATGGTCAATAATAATTTACACATGTTAAAGATATTTACATTAGAATTTTATTTTAATCTCATAAGATAGTCATGAGATACAGTGTCTAGCCATTTAAGTCAGAAAAGGTTGAACAAAGGAAAAATTTGTATATAACTTTCACAACAGATTGTCAAGAATGTGATCAATTCTTTCTCTCTTAGAAACTTTAAATTGAGATTAAATGTATTTGAAGACATGCTTAATCTAAGCATGAACTGCTAAGGTGTGTGTATAAACTATTGAGCAAAATAGTGTGTCATAATTTACCTAGAAGTTCAAATTAAATTTCCATGAATTATGGCTTTTTAATATATGAAATGACACAACTAACACTAATAAGAAAAGGTGATTCAAAAGCACTGGAATCCATGAAACTTGAGCAGCTCTGGAAGTTAATTTGAACATTTTCAGAAGAAAATAGGACTTGGAAGGTTATGTTACTGACATATAAATCTGTAGGCGATTTTTGCAAACATACAAAAATGTGATGTATCACATGTTATAACTCAGTCCCTACTTACTTACATGAATGTCTTAACTTCTGATCTATAATACAGAGAAATAATTCCATTTTCATAGAAAGCAAGACTTGCCATTTCTCATTTTAGGTAGACTAAATATTGTTGAGAAGAGGAATTAAGAAAAAAACAAACCAAACAACCCCCCCCCAAAACATACAAACAAAACCCTATAACCCTGACTGAAAAATAGTGTTTCAAATCAGAGTGACTTTGAAAAATTTGGCAATATAGGCATACTTTTAATTTATCCTCTGTGTTTCAAGAAGGTTAGTAATGATCAGTATTATGGGACAGGTACGTATTATCTGTACAAATAGCACTTACTGCCTTGAGGTGGTTCAGGACTTCGCCATTCATTCCAATCATATTAAACTGTAACATTTATTCATTACAGACAATATTGAAGAAAAGTATTTTTGTGACTCGTTGCTGGACTACCACATTCAGGTATGTAGTAGTTATTGTTCATAAATTCTGAGACTGATGCAGAGGGCTACTTGTAGAAAGTTGCATTGACTCTTCTTTTAAGAATCTTCATAATGATTTTAAGTTTTCTTGTCAAGAGCATACTTTTCTTGATAATTTTCCTCATTACTAGATGTTAATACACAAAGAAAACATCTATCTAGATATGTATGTATATAGATAGATGTATTTGTCTACTTTATTTCCAGAGCACTTAAAAATGACAGAAACACATAAATGATATTAAAATAATTGCATGCACCATGAGACTGGATGACTACGTGTTTAATCTGTATTTGCAGCTATTTGTATTTGCAATTTTTCAAGTGACTCCATGAACACTCAAGCTGAGTCACTTCAGTGCTGTAGTTACATATGCATCAAGGCACAGAATTTGTAAGAAGGTGCATATGCACAGAGACATTGTAAAATGGGAAACATGCTCCCTGCCACAGAGCAGAGCACCAAGTATGGACTGGCCCCTGTGAAGGTGAGCGTTGCTCAGAACTACTGTTGGAAAGCTGATGGAGATGGTCTGTGGCTTTATCCCTCTGCAAAAATAATATGACGTTCTTTAAGATTGAGGGAAGTTAAAGAAGGCAGATACTTTGTTCAAGTGTACCTTAAAAATAGTTAGATCATGATCTCTTTGTTAAAATGTACAGACCTGTGCTCTGCCGTGCCTGTCCTGCAGGTGGTTATTAGACATTGTATGCACAGAGGACTCACTGGGCTGAGTGGAGCTGACCAGAAAATATTAATATTGTGGGGCCACAAATTTCAAGAATTTATAATTAGTTTGAGCTCTGTAACAAAATGGAATTAGTCTTTGGTTTGTTTTTCTTTTTTTTCTTTTTTTTTAATGAAAAAACAAAGGAAAACCTAACATAGGTAAAAATCTTCAATATTGTTTTTTGCAGAACAAGAGAGTATGATCTGGTGAATGATTTAGATGAGTGGCTTGAACACAGATTTTGTTCCCATATCAAATAAATATTAGATTATTGACTCTTATAAAGACGTGACATCTGCATGTCTGGTCATTTTTTCTCATTTCCTTTATCTCTCTCTCTTTCATTCTCTTATTTTGACCAGAGTTTTCATCCAGGATGTAATAAATGTTTTCTGAACAGAAAATTATAAGTTTCAGGGAAATACTTCGGTTTCATTAAAGAAAAAGTTTTCTTCAGGTCTAGCTGACATTGCAAAAATATATTCTTCCTGTAACTTTGGAAAAAATTAATAATCTAGCTTTAGAGAAATACAGCAGAATCTTTGTTCTCTTGAGTCACCCACTTATTGGTATCTTCAGGCCACTTTGCTTCTGCTTCTGTTTATGTCACTGCTTGCACTGGGAATTACTGAACAAATAATTTTGCTTTGTTGAGGCTGTTTTATTTTCAAATCAGTACAAAATATATGTTTTAGGAACTCTTCACAACAACAAGAAGTAACATTTTGTCATTATCAGGCTAAGGTTTTTTGGTGTTGTTCAGTTTTTCACAGTGGAAAATATCAAAATTTTGACCATGGACTTTTTGAATTTGAAATTTAATTTTAAAGGTAATTTTATCTTGAACAAGCAGTTCTCCCACCAGAGGCAAGTTAGATCAATGTATTCCTGCTGTGAGAGACACAACATCTGAGAAGAATTTACCAACAAATCTGCATGAGTAAGAAATGTATATTTTAGGAAAAACACAGGGATTTGCTTTCATTCTAAGACTTCTGAACAAGTTCTAAAAATAGGATCATAACTGTTGTTTACTCTGTTTGATTCTTAGGGCAAGATTTTCCCTGTTCCAATAAAGTGATTTCTGGTGTAGATGAACTTTCATTGTTCATGACAAAATACAAGGTTCAGCTTATTCACCCAACGGGAATCTATACATGGATTAGTTTTCTGCCAGCCTGTTGAGTTGGATCAGCTCAGAGAGCAGTCTGCACAACAGCATCTACAGTTAGGTGAAACATGCCCACAGTTGGATTTATATCTTGATTATCTGCATCTGAACAAGAAAATCCAGACAGGTTTCAAAACTGCTGTAAGTGGTCAGTGGTGTCCAGTGACTTGGTAGATCCTGTAAAGCAGACTTCTGGCTCAGCTCTGAAGAAGGGAAGAAATGACAATCAATTTATCTTGATTTTGCTAAAAATCAGGAAAACACTAATTATTAAATTCTGAATAGCCATCTATAAGTGTTTACTATCACTTTTCAGGTACCCCTAATGATCAAATGAGATTCCACAGAGACTTCTTAAGATTTCTTAATTAAGAAATAATTATTGTGCAGAGAAGGTCATAAAGGGTTTTTCAACTGAGAGTATTGGAAAAAAGTTATGCATGTGTGTACCTGACTCTTTCTTCACACCTGAAGATTGAAACACTGAACTTGCAAGACAGGCATAGATTTGTAACAGCTACTCAATTTCACTAAACTATAATAATAATAATGTTTCAGACTTTCATTAGGCATTTGCTGACTTATGCAGTGTTGGGGAGTTTTGGTAGGGTTGTCTTGGAAATGTGTGCAGCAGAAATCCAACAAAATTCATCACGAAAGTAGCTGGTAATTACATGTGATACGGGTATGAAATGAGTTCCTCCATCCCTGTGGATTTACATATAACAGAACAAGGGTAAGAATCACCTTGTCTTGAAGGTTCTGGGATGTGGGGATGGTACTTGTCCCGGCTCTTGGTTTAGGGCAAAGTCCCCACAGACATTAAACAGCCCAGCACAGGAGAGATGGGGCAAGTGGTGCATGGTGAAGGGACTGTAGGCAGGCAGAGCAGGAGAACTGCTCATGCTTCTGAAGAGTTTTTACTGCCAGCTAGCAGATTTCCAGAGTATGCTTTGGGACTGGGGACTGTATGGTTATACAGATGTCATTGCAGACTTAAGTATTTCATGTTGATTCGTCTTTTTTTAAAGGCAAACTGCTCCTGTGACAGGAGATCATACTCGTACTCTGAGGTACCTGGTAAAGAACCAGCTGGCTAAATATTGTCCTCTTTCAGGCCTGAAGTAGTTATTTTCTTTGTGCAACAAAGTTTTTTTTGTTTTTTGCCAAAATGTTTTAATGAAGTATTTCTGTCAGAACTGCCAGAGGCATGACATGGGCATTCCCAGCTCTCTCAGCTCAGCTCACTCTCTCTGGATGGGGTGGGATGTGTCATACTGTCTATAGAACAGGGTGACTTCACAAAGATGGAACACGAATCATGTGTTCTTGGAAGAACGCATTTTGGGTTAATCTGAAATTAAGTTTTCTGGAGTTTTAAAAAAGTGCTAAAATATTTCCATTTCGTAACAACTTTGTTTCAGCTGTTGGGGTTTTTTTCTCTCTTCATTTGGGCATGAACTAAAGAGGCATTATTCATACAGCTGTACATTTTAAGTCACTTGCATATTTTACACTGCACATACCATCATTGAAAATAAAGGCTTTTGTCTCTAATCCTTTCGAAACATTATATCATTCTCTGTTTATAAAATCTAAGTCAAGAAAAATAATCCAGAATTAGGGTATTACATTTACAGGATAAATTGCTATTAGTATCTCTGGGTTTGCAGGTGGGATTCCTGAAATCTGGAGAGGTTAAGACACTCACTCTGGACCACACAAATAGCCCAAATGAGATTCTGCATAATTTTTCTGGTTTTTGGCACAAACCAGCATCATCTGTGTTTCCTTTGCTATAGGAAGTATAATTACAGAAGTTTATGCAGATAAAACTTCAAGCACACTTTATCAACTTATTTTTTTTCTGAGGTATTGCTCTGGGAAATCAACCAAAACCAACAGTAAACAGCAATTGATTTACACTGAGTTTTTACTAATGCTTTCCATGTTTTCTATATTATAAATCTTCTTTATTTTATGGCACTCTTCAACTTGGTGATTTGGATAGGAGCACATATGCATAGTCAATTTGGCTCCTAAAGTACATAAAGCAACAGCATTTCATCTTACTCTAGGAAAAGATTATTATCTGTTTTCAAGCAAACAGAGGCTGGTGATGGATAGAAGCAGCCTCACACATTTCTCTATTCCTGTTAGTTTTATCTTTCGCTGTAGAATTTCCATGATCAACAGTTTGATTTATATCTCTCAGTTGCTGCTCTTTTCCTTTACAGGCAAAACCAATGTTTAAAGGCTCTGTTCACTTTACATGTATTACAGCCTCCACAGTTCTGTCTGTGGGATGCGTTTTAAATCGTCAGATAAAAAAGTATTTCACAAAGTACTGAAAAAAAAATCAGACATAATGAAGCCTCTGTCAGCTTGTGAATCTTCTCATTTGGGGATGTTTGTATGAAAAATAAATATCACATTTGAGTTTTCAAAAATACCACATGATTAACTGAAATGTAAGCATAGCCTGCTACTCTTTCAAGGCACCATCCAACCAGAAGGAGGAGGGATGGGCCTGCCAGATACATTCCTGCTTAAGCATGGGTAAACCATGGCACTTTGCTCTTTCTCCATTCTTGGTTATAGACTGCAGATAATCTGGATCTCATAAATACTTGACATACTTAGTAATATTTCCTTGTAATCCTTTCTTCAAAGTGGATATTGAAGAGAGTATAGATGGAGTCAGGTGGATTTTTCACATTAATTCTTCTTTAAAAAAAGAAAATAAAGCTTTTTCAAATTTTATAATTCCTTTTGTAGGAATGTCTGCAATGTTGTACACAAAAGTTTTAATATGACCTTACCAGAAATCTTTTCTCCCCCTGAATGCCAAGCTATAGACAAGCTAAAATCAGATTTGTATGGATAGCATGTTTTGCATATGAAAATTTATATCATGATACGCAAGCCTCACTTAATTTTGAAAGATGGTTTGCTTGTGTAAAATAACATTAACATTAGTAAAATATGAAGATTAAATTTCTAATTTAATGCTCACCCATATCACAGAACTATAAACATTTCAGGCCTGTAGCAGATCTGCAAAAAAACACAGAGCATGAAAGAGTTTCCAGAAATCCTCTGAAAAGTGTTCTAAGGGACTGAATTCCTCATCATTTGGGAAAATGGGGAACATTAAAGAATAGTTAGCTAACTCAGACTTTTGTATAATATTATAATCAGAAAGCTGAATTGTTGCACAAAATCAATGGAAACAAATATGTTCTTATCACTCAGTGTTTGAGTTGGTAGTGTTGTGTTGGTGCATCATTCACAACTCTGTTTGCTGAAAAACCAGGGCTGAGCTTCTACGTCAGCCAAGCAAGGGAGTTCTCTGATTCTGCTGCTGTAAAGCCCAGAGGCTGGGGGGAGTTGCTGAGGAAGCATTAAGGTATATACCATCAGAGGACAAAAAAATCCATCTGGAAGTAGTAGGATTCCCCTTCTAAAAAGTAGTTTTACAACAGATACTGGATATTGAATCAAGAAAAAATTGCTATTCTCTGTCTTTTGTTGGGATTCACTTCATCCAGCTTCAACTATCTGGTTTGTGCAAGCTGACTAGTGTCAACAACAGAATCAATATAGGAGAGGAGAGGAGCTATGAGAAAGCAATGGAACAGAGCAGGGTGTGTGTGCCTGACTGCAGCTCTTAGGACATCGAAAAGAAAAACCAAAAATATTTTAATGAAGTTTTAATATGTACTATTGGAAAGTTCTTTCACGGTAAACTGAACTTTTAAAGTTCCTTTGGTAAAACAAATAAATAAACAAATGTATGGTGTCCTAGGAATTGGTAGTGGTTAGCTGAGTTTGTGCATGTCCATGTGCTTGTGTGCATGGGCAGTCATATAAACACATGGACAAAACTCAGTGGTTCCATCAGTCTTTTCACACTCAGAATTGAGAAATCTCTGAAGTGACTATCTTGTGTTTGAAGACCTGTTGTCAATGCTGCTAAGCATACAGAGCACCCAGTGCACTGCATTCAAATTATCTTCTGCATGACAGGAAAAGGACACTGCCGTTCCATACAGGAGAACTTTCTCAACATGCTCATTGCTCAAAAAAAGGCAACGAGCCTTTCTAGAAGTGTTTTAGAGGTGGCAATGTTGTTGCATGTATACATAGAATAGGACAGGACATTCTTTCTCAAGAAAACCACCTCATCTAATGAGCAAAGGCATTATGGACTTGAGAAACTGTAATGAGATCAGACTTCTGCTCCTTAGTTTGAATTTATTTTTAATGACACTTACTGCCAATTTGAAGACTACAAAAGGATAAAAAATGAGCCTTTGAGAGGCTTTTCAGGCAGGGACTCATATCTCACACAAAAGATTTTAATACTGCATGGACAGTTGTGGTAAGTCGTGCAATGGAAGGCACAGGGAAAGGGCTGATATACTTAATAGAAACAGAGAAAATTTATTTGGGTGAGTTACAAAGACAACCAGGAATCTTGATGCAGACAGTGCTGTTCTTCTTTCTGCTTCTCATCTGTATTGAAATTGATTAAATAAAAATTCTTCTGTGCCTTCCTTTATCTATAATTTATTCTTGTCTCTCAAAGTTGCTTCAAAGATTCATTAATTAATTGGTGTTCATGTAGTAATTAAAGTCCATAGCTGAAGTAATTTGTAAGTGCTGACGTGATAGAAAAAATACATATTGAAACCTATAGAAACTGAGGAGGGAGTTCAGTGGTAGTGCATTTTATCAGATTAACAAAATAAGAAATATAGGGTTATTGGTAGTTTTATTTTTTATATTGCATGAGAATGAGAATGTAAAATAAAAAAAAGAATATAAAATCAAGCAAGTAATTGTATATGATAAAAATTAAATATAGTAGCACACTAGATTTGACATTTTTCAATACAAGAAAAGTAAGAATGCTAATTCCCACAAATTAATTATTTAACACAGATGGTTAAATTGTTCTGGTTTGACAATACACAAAACCATGCATGGCAAAACTTGTGTGTTACACAGGAGGTAACTCTGTGAAAAGCTCTGAGATCTTAGTTCAGCCTTTGCTCAGCCCAGACTCCTATCAGAAACTTCTAGTGGAAACTTTGTTGAGTGAGGGTAACACTGGAGCATTCTGTGAGGATTTCACAGCAGCTGAAGAAGGTTTAGGTGAAAATAAGTATCAATTGTTTAGGGTTTGATGATTAAGAGAGGAGAAATCAAGTTCTTAAAACTACTCAGATCTAAGGATTTCACTGGGAAATTAAAGCTTGGCTGGGCTGTTCTTCTAATACCCTAATGGTAATTAAGAATTAATGGTTTAACGTGACAGCTTTAATGTGCATATGTAAACTGTGATGCAGCACTAAATCAGTGCCAAAAAAAGACTGGAACAGACTCATAAAAAAGGAGTGCATAATAATTTCATAATACCATGTTTCAATATCTTCAGAAACAGACTGCATAATAGTGAGTTATTGCTAATGGATAATTAATCAGGAACTTAAATTGCCTCATTTAAATTTGATATATCATGTACTCAATTAGGACTGTTGAATGGGTTCCGTCTCTACCGTATACCAGCAGCAACATCTAATAGCCTACTAAAAAATGGTCAATATTCTTGGGAAATTGTATGGTGCTGTGAAATACCATCAGGATTTCTACACTTTTGTCACAGCTTCAGAACTGCCAGTGGTTTCTGCCTAAATGATACAATGAAATAGCTAGCAGTATTTTAAATTTTTAAGGATTCTTATTCAGATAAACTTTCACACCTCCTTTCCTTGATTAAGGCAAAATAAGCAGTTAGCTCTTCTTCAACATTTGTTTTTGGCATGCCTGAGAGTGCTATCTGTGTCATACAGATGGAGAATGTAAGGCATGGGGAAACAAAATAATATAACATCGTACAGCAGCTAATGGCAGAATTAGCAACAGGTCCCAGTCAGATGCCAACAAGTCCCAAGCCTGTGCTCAGCCCATTAGATTGTGTTTCGTCTGTTACTAAACTCCTTCATAAAGTCAAAATAAATGGCTTCAATGGGACTGAAGATGAGAATGGGAATCGCTTCCATAATTCTTTGGAAAGCTTTGTAATTCCTCTGCTGCTATGGTGGTAAATGAGATCTTGTGCATCACATGAAAAAGAAGGATAAATATGGTAGTCAGAGATTCCTTTGTACTGAGGCAGTTACAATACCTGCACCTGAATCTTTATGTTGTTGATATTACCTTTTTTTTCTTTTGATTCAACATGATTACTAGTCTTATCATGACTTGTCATTCCCCAGATGAGCACAATCTTTGCAGTCATAAGGTAGGAAGGTGTTGGTGTTCAAATGAATCATATAAGACAAAACACTACCACCAAAATAGCTTGGAGAGCTGCCATAAACCCATTCAACTCACTCCTTTGCTTCAGGAAGAACTGCTACAAGAGATTTTCCAGGTATAATTCCAAATGTAAAATGTAGAATATTTCACTTCAGGTAAAATTTTCAAAAGGTGCCATTTCAGAAGCCAAGCTGCAAGGCAAATGAGCCTATGACTGTACCTTCATTGGTACCTGAAGTAATTTGAAGCTAATGCCTTTACTGCTCTGTTGTTAAATAGTTGGCTGATAATACAAGGGAGATCAGGGTGCTTTCATGCATTGGCCTATGCACAAAAATTTATTCCACCTTCAATTTGACTTATACTTTCAACACACAAGTTCAAAAATTATGAATGCCTTTTTGAGCCCAAGTTCACCAGTTCTGAAAATCTATCCAAGATATATTTATCCAGGAGGGAGACAAGATACAAAAGAGAACTCCTGAAGTGTGTCATCCAAGTTCCATGAGTACCATACTGATTTTTCTCATAATGGACAATTTTTTCAGCTAAACAGAGTTTAGCGACATATTACATCTAAAACTGAAATGAGAATGTAAATAAGGAGCAACAGGGAACTAGGAAAGGAGCTGTGACTATAGTGGAAGTAGGATTAAGTTTAAAATAGAGATTGTCACCTGGTCTTATGGTATTCAAAATAATAAATAGCTGTGTTAGAAATCCTTGGTGTGGAGAGATTTAGCTAGTATCTGTCCCTAAGGATAGCTTTAAGCTACTACAAAGCCATCAGGTAGTCAACCTTGCCACTGGAGCCCAGAGCAGATGGACTGTGAACAGGGACTCCAGACACAGAAACTCAAAGCAGGCACATCAGCTTGTAATGAAAGTTTAGCACTCATTAATGTCCAGGCAAAGGGTCAGGACTAAAGCTGTTACAGCTGCCCTATTAGGGTTTTTCAGGTAACTTTTACAAAACAGTAAGCAAGTAAAATGGGTTAACATAGGAACATATCCCAGTTGTAACATCTCTATTAACTCCTTACCTTGAGGATGAACTTGTTTCAGACTTTGGAGCCTCTTTCTGCTTATGGTTCTAGAGGTTGTATATATTTTGTAGAACAGGTGAAGTTTGCTCTCAGTTACAAGGCACTGGAGGAGCCTGTGCAACCTCCCAGCTGTGGAACGAGAGCATTGGTGACACCAGCAAGTGTTAATCACAGAGAATGCTGCACTCTCAGTTCCCCTAGAAAGTAGTTCTGGACTAAATTATTACAGTTGTGTTTAAATCAGAATGAGAGTAAATAGTGTAGGAAAAATTATTAGTATTTCTAAGAGTAGAATTTGGAACATATGATTTGTGAACTACCCAGTTGTCAGAGACATATATTACCTTGTGTATTATTTTTGTATGTCTCTTTCGCATCCTATGCAATGTAACAATATCTCTGTGTTTGGAAATTTATACTTTCTCATATCCTTGAGCAGCTGCTGCCTGTTCTCAGCAGGATGGCAATGGATATTGCTTAACATATAAATTTAAACAGAACTGTAATTGTATTTATTACAACTAAACTATTTGAATTTTCTAAATCTATTATGAGTGATTGTCAAAGGCCAACTCTAAGACTTCTCAGTTCCACAACTGGAGATTCAACTCTTCTGATTTAAATCCTGAAACCTGCAAAAAGAGCATCTCAGATCTTCTGAATTGCAAGATATGGTTTCGAACACAACACTTCATAACTTAATGTAATTTAACACTAATTTTAACCTGTGTGAAAAAAGAGCTTGGAAAGGCCCTTTTGTTGCTTCTTCAGTGGGTAAGAACAGAGTATACAGGCAAAAGGAACTTCCCAAGAGAAATATGAAGTGAATTTTTCTTTTCAAGTCCATCTTTGCAATTCAGAGTCCCAGAAGGTTTTTTCACTGAGAACTCTCATGCAAGTAACATGGTCCCAAGAGATGATAAGTGAAGATGACCAGATTCCTTAAGACTCAGGTTTCCAAATAGCAATTTACAATATGCAACACTTTACTCAGAGACAAATAACAGCAGTCTTGTGGTTCAGAAAACAGTTCCATGGCAATTTCATCCATGAATTTATTAAATAAATCAGTTAAACCACAAAAATTTAGTGTCTTCAGTGAAAATGAACTTCTGAAGCAAACCATTGTCTGAAAAATCCTCTTTAGAATGCTACTGTGATGCTGGCAATCTTAGCAGTTCTTAGAAATCTCAGTGTTTCAGAAAAAAAATAATTAAGGGAACAGAACCTGAGGATTCATTTTTTTCAGGTTGCTTATTCCCAGCCTTAGAGCTTGCATGTTCCTTTCCAATGGAGCAACATAGACTCTCAGAAAAGTATCACAGTTGAAACGATTTACCAATATTTATCCATGCTAAGTATCTTAGCACAGAGTATTGATACAACCCATTATTATGGAATTTTAAGAGCAATTCCAAAAACCTTCAGTCCTGCATAGTTCATGTATTGAGAACTTAGCATACACATAGTGCCATCATAGTGAACAAGGTTGCCCACATAGACCTAAAAAAACCTATAAAATGTCAAGATGCAGCAACTCATCAGGAATTTGGTGGCTGGGTCTATAACTGGTATTCTAAATGCATCCATCAAACATTCATGATATAACAGATTAAAAAATTGCCAGCAAAAGTAATTCATACAATGACAATTTTCAAAGTAATTTTCAACAGTTCTCAGTAAGCAAGGACAAAACAATAAAATGTAATCCCTGACTCATAGTTGTCAGAGTTTTTGGTGTTATTACTAAACATTGATAACATAAAGATGCTGATCTAGCTCATCCAGACAGATGAGATTTGCTTATAACTTTGTCTCAATTCTGCTAATACTCAGGATAAATTCTTGGTTCTGTTTTAGTCCATTGATGGTATGATTTCCATGGATTCCAGTGGGATCAGAATTTCATATCAGTAGTTAGCTTTCTGGTGGACTATCTCTGGGGGCTGACACCAGTACTCTGTCAGTAATTCAACACTGCCTGGAAAAATAAAAATGCTAATTAATGGGGAAAAAAATCGAGTTTATTTGGCTGCTCTAAGTATTTAACTCTGATAGTGTTTAAAGTACTTTGAACTGATTTAAAAATTTCAAGTGTAATTACTAAAATACAAATAGAGTAAGCACAAAAAAAAAATCAAGGGGATATATTTTGAAGTTACCAAGAATGTTTGTTTTTCAATTAGGGATTTAATTTCTTTCCAAAACAAAACCCCTTCTCAAGTAATAACTGAATATTTTGGCAAGTCTATGTCTGCTGAACATTGCAGAGAAGAGTTTTGTGGGAAAATTTTCATCAGCTCTAATCAGAATATAATTAACATTATGCAGGTTAGCTCATATATCTTGGATATGCAGATAAAGATTCAACATTTATGTATTTTTAAATTCTTCAATATCCTTTCTTTCTGACTATTCCATAGAATTGCTTGCTAAAGGCACAGATTACTTTGACAGAATAAAGTAATCCTTTTAAAAATTAACTTATTGTTGTTATTAATTAACACAAAGCAAACCTAAAGGTGTTGGCTACTTGGCACAACATGGATAGTTTTGTGAGTACTATGTATTTCAGGTAAATTTTTGGTTTGCCCTTATTTTTTCACAGAAATGTGATCTACAAAAATGATTCTATGGAGACCAGCAGAATATTTAGTTAGTCATATTTTAAAAGATGTAGAGCTAAAAATACAGTGGTTCATCTATTTATATTGATAAGGAGGATTTTTCTAAGAGGAGATTAATTGATTGTGCAGTTTGGAGGACACAGACAAGATTAAAAGTATATCACACAACTCTGGACCCATATAGGTGACACGGAACGTAACAGGATCAGTGCAGGACAGTCGCATAGTTTTCATTACAAATATACTCCTTTTGGAGTAAAATCTCAGTAACATCTAATTTAGTAAAAAAAAATCTCAGAATCAAGGTGAACTGTGCAGAACAAACTGTTCCACAAGACTGACGTGTGTAGCTGTGTGCAGTAGATCACTGCTGTAGTTTGCATATTTAATGTATTTTTCACAGTCTGTTTTCTTAAGCTTTAAGGAATCAGCAGACTGGTGAGAATCTTAGAACTGTGAAGTCTGGGACATGATGTTTTGCAACCGCCAAGTTGTTTAGCAACTTCACCTTGGTGAAGAAAACAGAGACCTGCTGAATAAACACTCAAAAATCTGCTAAACTTTAACTGGAAATATTGAGTGAGTAGCTCATCTCTCAGTAGGCCTGATTTATTCAAATTTATTTCAATATATTTCAAATATTAAAAAAAAAAATAATTAAAAAACCTTCTTTATTCCCAGACAAACTTTCTTTGGGAGAATTTCTTCAATGTATTAAACATAAGTAATCTTTCAAAAATTGACCATGTCCATAAGACTTAACTTTCAATCCCATCTTGTTTTTTACATATGTATTTATCTGTTCTCCATTTATCCTACTTGTCAGGAATGAATTGAACATCCCAGATTCCTTTTGTGGTGTTTGTGCATACTGATAGTTTGCAGAATCTCATTACATATGGTACATCTGCTCTCAGAGGATAAAAGGAAATCCCTGTGTTTTCACTGAAAGGGAAATGAGCATAACAATTCAATACATTCATCTTTACATGTTATTTCTTTGCTAGCATTATTTACAAATACATTCACCATGCAGATATTTTACAAAGCCTAAACAAAAGTATCCAAACAGATTTTAATATTGCCATTTTATTATTTGTTGCTACCAAATGTAAGAAGTCAGTATTTTGGAAAGTCATAAAAAAATGGAAAAAGCCCAAACCTTTCTAAAGATGTAGATTTTCTCCTATTCTAAATGAATATTTTTAATCAGAAGGGGAAAACTATTCCTTAGAGCTACTCTTCTCTCTCTCTGCCCAAACCTCATCCCTACTTTCTCGTAGGTCCCAAACTGTTGTGAGTTATCATTTTTAATACAACAGGATGGAGTCAGTGGGATATCAATGATTATAAATTCCACCTTGAAGGCAGAATGGTGACACTAATATCCGTCATGCCAAGGTCTCTAAACAGTCTCTAAACTTGACATAGCAGTTCAGGAGGTACTCACTACAGTTAGTCTGCTTTTAATATATCGAATCTCTTCTGTTGGTCTCCTTTCAACATGTTTTTCACATTTTGTGTTTTTATCTACTTCTCAAAGGAGGCAACAAATTGCTAGTGTTATGATGGGCAGATAGCTGATAACTCTTATATGAGTATCATTAATAAGCATGATATTTGATTTGAGAACTAGAGTAACTACTGGTGTCATCTCTTAATATGACATAGAGACAAATCTTGACAGGGCTGATTCAAGATTTCTAGTATGCACCAGAATAAAAACCAGAAAACATTCTTTTCTCATTATTAGAAGCTTCGCACCTTCAACTTGCAAAGAAAAGTTAAATGAAAATTGAAAGGAAATAAAAAATTTTGCAACTGTTATGAACCACATCATGGTTGCAGGTGATCGTGTCAAGTTAAACAGCTTGTTATTAAAACACGCTTCTTTGACAGCAAAGGTTACATATCAGCATAGTTGTTTGAATGTTCAAGAACCTATTTTTCATAAAGTTCTAATTTATTTGTCATTATTTATTGTTTATTCTTTATACATTTTTACATCTAAATATCAAATCTCCAAGATGAGCACCACATACTGATTCTTCAGAGTACGTATGTGAAAGGCTTCAGTGTATCGTGCTCTTTACTCCTGTGATAAATTTAGGTGACATGTAGAGATGCTTTGAACCACTTGGGCAGGACACAGAAGTTAATATAGTGTCTTGCATGAACATGAAACGGACATTGAAAAGCTCTTATCTTAGTCATTAAAAGGGAAAATTGAAGATATTTTATTTCTTTCTATAATGAAAGAAGTAGAAAAAAGAGAAAAATCTAATTTCGAGCTCACTTATGCTGTAAGTCTATTGATTTCTGTCAAATTAGTCTTGCTTTTCACAACACATGGTCCAATGTCTCTGGTCCAATGTTCCTTTCCGTACTCTACTAATTGGAAGTTTAAATACTTTTCCATTTCCTTGGAAACTTGCAAGACATTTTCCACTTGATTCTATCTAGTTTTGACTTCAAATGTCCTCCTACTCACTTGTAACAGAGTATCTTATTATCTGTAATGGGAAAGAGGTTTGATGACTAGCAGTGTGCTTTATCTTTGAGCAATAAGCCTCAAACTGGGTTGAAAACACAGTATTTGTTCAAAACCCACAAAACTGTGTGCAATGAAACTGAACTGGATTTAATGACAATATTTCAATTACACTGACTTGCACAGTGTAGATAGAGTATAAGTGGGTGTTAGTGCATTTCAAAATTGTAAAATTAATTGACAATAATTAATAACACCATGTAAACCAAGATAAATGTAGCATGACAGATCTTGTGTGAAGGTGTGTAGAGAACAATTGTATGTTTCTGACAGTGTAAAAGGATAATGACTGAGTGGATCCTGTAAAGTGTGTGTGTGTACACATGTGTAAGAATCCCTAGCAGTCCAGCAATAATGATGTTCCCAGAAAGCTATGTCTCCCCACAAACTAGAGTCTTGAATATAAATGTCCGCGTAGGAATGCATCACTAAATTCATTCTTTCTCATTGCAGACCCTACTTCTCTCCCCTCTCTCTTACAGTGCAAAAATCCTTCAGTATCTCTGGCCCCTGAACATCCCAGGATCTTCTTAGCCAAGACATTTTGGACAACTTTTGAGCTTGTTCCTACTGTTTCTGTGATCCAGTCCTAGTGTTCTCATCTGGTTCACTAGTCATCTGAGCTCAACTCCTCATCAAGCTCTCCTTTACAGAAAAAAGGCCCATCTGTAATTTTTGATATTGATTAAAATTGGCACATCAGTTTCATAAATGTATCCAGGAAAAGGAATACAGGTATGATAGTCAAACCATAAAATCATAGAACAGTTTGTATTGGAAGGGTACTTAAAAGATAATCTAGTTCCAACCCCCTCCATGGGCAGGGACACCTTACACCAGATCAGGATGCTCAGAGCCCCATCCAACCTCCAGGAATAGGGCATCCATAGTTTTTCTGGGCAACCTGTTCCAGTGCCTCACCATTCTCATAGTGAAGAATTTCTTCCAAATATGTAATCTGAACATGAAACAGCATGTTGGATCATGGCCAGAAGAGACTATACAAGGGAAGAATTTTAGAAATAGGGGAGGTTTCTAGGTTGGCACAACAGGATTCTGTCCTAATTCACATTTAGACAAAAACTAATCACAGAAATTAGCTGTGATTAGAATTAGTAGTTGACAATGGTTATTCCATTTTTGTTATGAAGAGAACTAATAAAAAGAAGAATGGTTCGATTTTCGGGCTTTCTAAAAGCAAGCCTTGAGTTCTGTACTACGCAGTAGGAAACAATTCCATCAGGCCGGTTGCACATCTTTCACACTTCCGAGAAACCAACATTCCATTGCTGTATAGCATTGCTCTTTTCTTTCGAAATGAGGCTCACATCCACAGCAGCGACACTGCTTAGCTGTGGCACAATTTTGCTGACTTGCACTCTTCCTGTTTTATTCAACAGTGGTTTTGACAGTATTCCCAATGCAGAATAGAAAACCAGGAAACTGTGACTGTGGCAGTGCTGTAGTACCTTTGTTAGTACACTCTAATCTGCTTATGTAACAAGACTTTGGTTAAATATGATCAACCAAACATCATTCCATGAATCCTTGAAGGTTTCCCTGAAAGTACGGGTTATTGTGTCCACTGCCTTTTGTTCCTGAAGAGGTTTAGGTTAGTCTGCAAGAGAAAAATACAGGTGCACATATATATTATACTATATAGAGATAACCTTTATGTAAGTTATTCAGTGAGACTGAATCATGGTACTGTGCTATTCTGCATGGCTTCTTTTGCAGCTTTCATTGCCATGGTACCCAAGTGACTTCTAGTAGTACATTAAGCAATGTGCCTGTCACTCGTCAAGAGAGTTCACTTCATCTCTCCTCCTTTCCCTTGTACAGGGAATAGGAGCTTTCAGCTTTTCTTTTTAATCTTTCTGAGTGAAATATCTCAGTCACTAGACTTGACTGAGTGAATGATGATGGAACAGTTTGTAACTTGCTGTCTGTAATGAAACCAATTAAACCAACTCTAAACTACACTTCCATTTCACACTAAATGCATCAGTTCTTCTTATCTGAGAAGACAGATGTATTTTCAGATTATGTACTAAAAAAGGTTCACAGAAGGGAGATAATAAGAAGGTAAAAGTTGCAATTTTTGTATCATCAGTCAGGGTTATATATTTTTTACTTCAAAAGAATGAAAGATTAACACATGTACAAGTCAGATAAAACTCAGTGGTGGGTTGACCCTGACTGGATGCCAGATGCCCACCAAAGATATTCTATCACTTCCCTCCTCAGCTGGAGATGGGAGGCAAAATATAAGGAAAGGCTTACATGTCAAGACAAGGACAGGGAGAAATCATTCACCAATTACCATTACAGGTAAAAGAAACTCACCTTGAGGAAAATTAATTTAATTTTTTATCAATCAAGTCAAAGTAGGATAATGAGAAATAAAATTTAAATCTTAAAACACCTTCCCTGCAGTGGCACAGGGGGACAGGTAACGGGAGTAGCGATCAGTTAATCACATGTTGTGCTGCTCCTTCCTCCTCAGGGAGAGGACTCATCACAGTCTTCCCGTGTTCCAGTGCAGGTACCTTCCATGAGGTGCAGTGCGTCAGGAACAGGTTGATTCAGCAGGAGTCCCCTTCATGGTCTCAAGTCCTGCCAGCAAAGATGCTTCAGCGTGAGGTCCTTTTTCCCCGGGGCCACAGGTCCTGCCAGGACCCTGCTCCAGTGTAGGCTTCCCATGGAGTCACAGCCCCCTTTGGGCACCCACCTGCTCTGGCACATGGTCTTCCAGGGGCTGTAGGTGGATCTCTGTTCCACTGTGTGCCTCCGTGGCCTTCAGGGGCACAGCTGCCTCACCATGAGCTGCACCATGGGCTGCAGGGCAATCTCTGCTCCAGAGCCTGGAGCACCTCCTCCCCCTCCTTCTACACTGACCTTGGTGTCTGCAGGGCTGTTCCTCTCACATGTTCTCACTCCTCTCTCTGCCTGCAGTTGCTCTTGTGCAGTAATTTTCTCCTCTTCTTAAATCTGTTATCCTGGAGGAGCTACCACCATTGCTGATGGGCTCAGCGTTGACCAGTGGTGGGTCTGTCTCGGAGCTGGCTGGCATTGGCTCTATCATACATGGGGGAGGCTTCTGGAAGCTTCTCACAGAATCCATCCCTGCAGCCTCCCTCCTTCCACTACCAAATAACACACAAACTATGGGAAATACTGCCGTGAAGATCTGATAACTTTTTCCAGAACAGCAATTTCATTGTAATTCAATTTGCAGTTTAAATGTCTAATAAAACACTGCATAAATATCAATAATGGCTAATTCATTAAAAACAGCATATGTTCGTCTTTGCAACAGAAATACCAACGCATTAGCAAAGCTAGAGTAATATATACATTTCATTTTGGTGTTGGAAAGGCCTGCAAGAAAGGTAATGAATAGTTAAAGTAGTACTCTAATAAGAGTCTCCTTCCTTGTCTCTCACAGAAGGAAAGAACCACTCCTTGCTTCTTCATCTAAGCATCTTGGCATCACAAGTAATTCTCTTTAACCTCACTAGCTTTCAGATAGTTACAGAATGGAATCATCATCCCCACACTATTACTCAAAAAAGGAAATAGATTCAAGTTCACTCCTCTGCCCTGGAACCATTCCAAAACAAATGTATCAAAAGGACTGTAAGTACAACAGGACACACCACCTTTAGCCAGGGTTCCCATCATCTTGTGACTCAGACATCAGAAGATCTGTGCTTATCTGACCTCTAGTAGAAGTATATCCCACTCCTACAGTGCTGCATGTTTTTACCCTGTAAACAGACAATGGAGACTAGAGAACTGCTACAGTATGTTGAAAGAGAACTTTTAAAAATATAAATCAGGTTGAAAAGATTCAGAATTTCAGCTTAGCATCCTTTTCTCTTTCAAAGGTGCTGAACATTTTATGTTCCTATGACTTGGTCTGCCCAATGTTTCTGAAAAATCACACAGCTGTGTCATCACTGCAAGTTATGAGTGTGGCTACAGAATTTGTGAAAAGTTTGGGACCTACGAGAAAGTAAGAGTACCTCTTGGAATACCAGAACTTATGAAGCTGAAATAAGAATGAAGACTAAGGAAGGTTTGGGATGTAGGAAAGGCTGCAACTGAGAAAATGAGAAATGTCACCTGGAAGCTGAGAGAGATGCACAACTATCATGGGGAAGATGGGAAATAATACTAGGGGCACTCAAACAGTAAGAACAAGATTGAAGGAAGCAGCAAAATAAAATAGAGAAAGTGTCTATGAAGGCTCTGAAATTAAAGGTAGGATGATATTAGCTTTAAGAATGAAGAAAATATTCCAGAGGGGAGCAAAAGAAGAACAGAGGGAGGGGGGTAAAAAGGTGGCTGGAAGAAAAGATTTGAAACATCAGTCTAATATCAAATAGACTAGTTGACATGAAAGGGAGAAATAAAAAAAACCTTCAAATATTTTGGGAATATAGAAAAAAACATTAAGTGGAGAAGCACTGTATCTTCATAACAGAGTAGAACAAGTGAAATTAAATGGTTATGCACAAGAGCAGTGGAATATATTAAAATTCCTCCCATCACAAAATATTCTGTTTCTGGCAAACAATTTTCTTACAATAAAAATGTGAGATATTATCAACAACGTATTTCTCAAATGCAAAGACTGCACATAACTTTGTAATATCTGTTTTTATAGTTATATGAAATAAGAATCAGCATGAGAACTATAAAATACACGTGGTATCATTGGTACTAAACCTCCTATTTAAAACAAAATATTCTTTAACAGAAAAAAATTATTTACAAAGAAAGGAAGATTTCTAAAACCCATTAGAGAGTGATTTTAAGAGCCATAACTAGGAGGACAGAAGAAATTTCAGAAATTTGACTGCAGGTATTTCTGAACCTCCTCTAAAGACCACATAAATGAGCTGTGGATCTCTTTATACACCTTCTCCTCTTGCAGTTCAGTAGGTGAAACGAGTCTCAGAGGCTCAGGCACTTGTTAAAACCATGGTCTGGCAAGGGCTGGTGGAGAGTACAGGCAATGTATGCCTGCTTTGCAAATGACAGTACTGGGGTTAGCCCAGTTATTTTCTCAACACATCACCAAGTCAGGGGAAGGTGTGCATGCCTAAAGAGTATAGGGCTGTGTGCTGTTCCAACACAAACACTGGCAAGAATTTCAATATGTGAACATAGCCAGGAATGAGGGAGCAATTTTATTTAGATGCACTAATTTTTTAACTGTACATTTACATCATTTAAGTCTAAATATTCCCTTATGAAATAGCAAGTATTATGTTTAATGTGAAAGATGCCTATAGGTCATATGTTATCTCTTCAGTGCCTTACATTGTTTCCTAGTAAAGTTGTAATTATGTTATATTTCAAGTATTACAATGTATCTAAGTAAAATATCATCCAACAAAGTGCTACCAGTGAAACAGAATTGAGAAATACAAGTGAACTGAGTTTTGCTAAAGGTTATTACTGCAAAACTATTGGGTTTGGGTTGGTTTTTTTACTATGATATGTGATATTTTGCCCCTGCACTTAACTGAAATTATTAGAGGTGATTCAAAACTGGTTCTTCACTGAAACAAGTGAACAGCACTTGTAAAAAGATGTTTCAGAGAGCCTGAAAAGGAAATGGAATTTGCAGGGAAATATTTCAATTTCTAGGGAAGACTTAAAGTTGCAGATTTTCTGCGTTTGCTGGGTTAGCATTAATTTTCACTTACGCTCTTCCTAGACCACTTACACCAGAGCAACAGCACAGAGCAGGCTGAATTGCCAAGCCACAATAAAGTCGAGAGCTCTGCTCCCCAGCCGCGGGAGCCACTGTCGGTCGCTCTGCCGGTCCTGCCTAATTCCCAAGGGAGGTTTCGGTGGGATTCATTGTAGACCACCCCCCGGGCGTGCTGTAGGAGAGCGGCGGAGGCTGGCCTTGCCCCCGCCGACACGGTCAGTGGGACATGGCCCCTCTCCGGGGCAGCGCTCCCGTGCAGGGCTGCCCAGGGGGCTGCGCCGTGCGGTCGCAGGTGAGGCGGTGTCACGGCCAGCTCCGCTGTGCGGGGGCGCTGCGGGCCCGGCCGCCACCGCCGTGCGGGGCAGGGGCGGCGGGAGCCGGGGGGCGGCGCGGAGGGGCACCGAGCGCCCCGAGAGGCGCGCGCCCAGCCCTCCCCACCTCCCGCCCCTTCTCCGCCCGGCGGGGACAGCCGCGCCAGGCTGACCGCCGCAAACTTTCCTGCTCCCGCTCCGAGCTGCGCCTCGCCTCCGGCACGGCGGGCGGCACCGACTGCCCGTGACCCCTCGGCGCCGGGGCACGCAGGGAGCGGCCCCGCCGCGCTGCCCGCCGCCCGGGGGACGCGGAGCTCCGAGGGGACACCCGAGCGCGCCGGTCCCGTGCGGCGGCGGCTGCCCGGGGGAGCAGCGCCCCGGCCGCGGGACAAACATGAGCCAGGCGCAGCCCTATGGCCCCGCGGAAGAGCAGCTCCCCGGCGCCCGGGACCCGGAGGAACGACAAGCCAGGACTACCTGCTGCTGGATGCGGAGCCCTGCGAGGAGAGTGCCCTGCCGCCCTACGCCTTCTACCCCGTGTGAGTCCCGCCGGCCGGAGCCGGGGATCCCTCCCTCTCCCCCTGCGCTGGCGCGGAGCTCTGCGCTGCCTCCCGCGGGAAGGGGGGAGGCGGCGGCGGGATAGGTGGTGGCCGGCGGGGGGCACGGCGGGGGGCTGGGGCTGAGCCCACGGCAGGGACCTGTCATCTTCCCTCGCCCTCTCCGGAGGACGAGCGGGGTGTTTGTGTTTGGGAAAGGCGGAGGAGCAGCGTTGGCACCGCCGTGCCCAGCTGGCACCTGTGTCCTCCTCTGCGCAGCCCGTGGTGCCTGCCCCGCTGTAAGGGATGCGAAGGGTGGCTTGGGTTCAGCTGTGTAGAGTGGGGCGAGAGACGTCGGTTGTACATAAACCCAGTAGATACCGTCAGTTTTAATATAATTACAGAAATTTTACCTCCTGCAATCGGTTGCTCCCACTGAGAGAGTGCACATTGCAAGCATATGCATAAACCTGTCTTCCTTTCATTACTGTATTTCATCAGTCATATAGCCTCACATAATTTCATTATGCGAGTTTTGGCGGGTGAGTTTTGCCAAGTAGTTATCATTTAAAAGCAAGGTATAACAACATATGCAATAAAGCTAAATTACATAAGCATAAATTACAAAGGTTCCATGAACCACAACTTTTTAACATCCAGGTCGCTTAATGTTCAGTGTTGATAGTGTCCTTCTGGTTATGTGTGGTTAGCATGACTTCTGTAATTACCACTTGTTAATACCTCTGAGGAGAAGCTATCCCACAGAGGGGGAAAATGGATATTAAGCAGTGTAAGATGAGTCCTAAAATCTCAGATGATTACCAGAAGATGTGTACTTTCCTTTGTACAAATGGTATTTTGTTGCTTAACTGGTAAATTTCTATTATCAGTCTTTTCCTAATATTTGCTGCTTTATCTTTGAGCAACTTACCAACCACTTGCCAACTACCTGGGTATAGGCAAGGAATAAAAGCAATGAAACTGGGAACACTCACAGTTTTTGAATATTTATAAACTCAGCTAAGAACATCCAGTGTTTTCAGAATTCACTGCTGTTATGGCTATTCCTAAGTGTCTTTGTGGATCACTAATTCACTATGCTCATGTAGCTATAACAGTATACATTATGGCACATCGGACTTAAACCTCATCTCAAAATATATGAACACACCTGTTTAATGAATCCTTTCAGAAGAAAAAACCTTATGATGGTTAGTTCAGAGATTGGTTCTCGCCAGTAGACTTCAGCTTGAACTAATATGGCAATTCTGAAGTTCCTTTGCCGTTTACTCATTCAGAATGGTTGTGCAGCTGTGAAAGGATAGATGTCACATAAACGTTTCAAAGCTTCTCTTAAAAAAAAAAATCCACAAGTCTGTGGGGTGCTGCTGTCTTAACTTCAGGAGTATAAGGTCTTGGTCCAGCACACTCCCAGCGTGGAGCTTGCCTCTCATGATCCCACAGTGGCCAAAAGGAAAGCCTGCATCCCGATCAAGTTGCTCTATGGAACAAGGGTAGCACTAAACACAGAAATTTATCTCCAATTATGTCATGTCAGGGCCCTAGATGACTGCTTCTGTTATACAGGTAAGTCCAGTACCCTGGAGTCCCTCACTGATAGAAGATGTTTCCATCAGTCTTTGAGAGAATAGACAGAAGCTACCTGATATGCATAGAGGGTGTAAATTGAGAAATGTACCCCTTCTCAAATTTATATAATCACTGCTTAAAAAGGGTGCTTTAGTAGGCAGTGCTTTTTTTTGCGTGCATGTTAGGTGTGGGAAGCTGTCCTTTGGGGTTTCTCTGGATATGGAAAAGAACCACTTCACATACATCCATAGACAATGCCTACATATGACCACTGCCAGGAGTTCCTTGGCTGACAGGGATGAATGCAGTGAGTAAATAGGCTCCTCCAGGATACAGTGATTACCAAGCACAGTTTCTGAATTTTCCTGCCTAAATTCCACCTCCATCACATTTGAGGTACATTTTGCAGATCTGTCTTTTCAGCCAGAAGACATTAGTTTTGTTAGTGGCCTTCATAAGACCAAACATATCAGATGGGCAATGTTTCGGATATAATTTTTTTTACTCTTTATCATTTACATTCAGTAATAACACTTTTATCTACTTTTTTAAAAAATCCTCAAATTACCAGTATTTCCTGATACTATTATGGTGATTAATGCAGAGTACAGCTGATGTCCAAAAAAAGCTGAGTTGTACCTCCTTTTAAACATTGCTGAGAGGGTAACATGCTTACTGGTGTAATAGTAATATGGCATGTGACTATTGCTTCAAAAGTAGTTTGATACTAAGGAATAGTTTTTCTCAAGTGGTGATTTAGTGCTAATGCTGACTGGGTGTGTTGTTTGTAGAATATATTTTTCATATGTTGTTTTGTGACTGCTGTTAAGTGATATAGTGGCTGGATAATACTAAACATCCAAACCATTTATGGAGAACCATTTCTGGTAGTTTTAGCTCTTCTTTCTGGAGAACAGTTCTATTGTGTCCAAGATAGCCACTACCTTTGTTGTAAGCAAGACTTCAAGACTGTACCTTGACCTCGTCAGCTGTGCCAGTAGGGTCACACTGTCTTGTAGCAATGGATAGAAGGTTTTTACCTTTATTTGTGGTATGGTGCAAAACAAAATTCTAATGGGATTTTGTGCTGAAAAATCTTGCTTTTCTTTTGAATTCAGAACCTTTTTGATAAGAGAACCACAATTTGAGCAATCTGTAGAATTCTTTTTAAAAATTTAATAATTATGTGTTATAAATTATATACAAGAAATACTTTCTTCCTAATAGTCCTCTTCCATCTTGTCATCAAGTCTTGCCACTTATGTATCAAAAAACATTGCAACCTATATGTCAGAAGATTGACTCCTGAAATGCAAAAATGTGGATATGTTGTTTTTTTCCCTCTTGTGCAAGTATTTCATTGGCAAAGAGCCCCATTTTAAGTTTTAAAATAGAATGGAAAGTACATTTTAAGGTCTAACTCCAAATCCTAGTGCTGATGTGCAATGGGATTTGAAAGTGATAGCACTTGTATGTAAACTTCCCCACTGAACAAATGTTATTGAAGAACAGATTGTTAGTTTATTAAACTAGTGAGAAGACACTAATTCAGTCAGACATCTGCTTATATTGCTTATTTATACTTTAAAGTATTTTGTATTGTGAAAAATAAATGTTTTCTTATACATGTGAGGAGGGATAATTGTGTATTAAAATGTCAGTTGTAAAGTAAATGAGGCACACAAATTATCAGATGAAAACAGGGGAAGAAAGGTTCTGTTGTGCATAACTGTCTTGAAGGTATAGATTATTCCTCAGTGTTTGTGGTTTTCTCATCAAGTGTTTCTTGGCATTATCAAACCTAGTACATTTAAGACCCATTCTTTGTTAAATAATATGTTTTACGATTTCTTTTCTGCCTGCAATATAACAGTGTTTGCTATTGACAGCATAATTTTTATCTCTAGTCTCAACTGTCTTGCTTGAAATGACCTGTAAAATTATCTTCCAGAATCTTCATTAGACATAATCTCTTCAGGGAGTACTGTACAATGTGGCAGCTGTGTTTCAGATTGCCAGTCTCTTTGCTGAGATGTTATATCTTCTGAAAATATGCTGTACTAGTTTTGTTGAGATGAAAAAGGTAAAAGAGTTGATATGGACGGGGGTCATTTCCTTTTATAGCCTAGTGTATGGAACACTTTCCTATGATTTAGGATGATTTAGGATGGATCTACATAGTAGTGGGCACTGGAAAAAAAATATCATGTCTGAATCTCTCGTATTCTGAGTGACTGAATGTAGTCCCTGAGGTCTTGAGTAAAAGAACAACACCATTATTTCCAAGGCCCAGAAAATGCAGCCTTTAGTTTGCATTGCATATCCTACCAGTATTAAGAAAATGCTTCACTTTCAACGTTAAGCATATCTTTATTTCAGTTAGGCTTTTTTCCCCACATATGTTAATTTCTGGCGAAGGCCTGTGGAATTTCTTGGGTTTGGTTGTTAGGCACTTTTGTGTTCACTATGTACACTCACTAATTTAACAGTGAGTGTCAGCTATAATATGTGAACAGTTTCCTATGCTCATACTTCATAATCAATTTTGCTTGAGCCATTGCAATATATCTGTAAGTTTATTTATACCCTAGCTCTTACATAGTTACCAAACAAATGAAAGTCACCTCCCTGTGGGACCTAATTTTATAAAACTGGAAGATTTCCATGAAAATATAACTCATTTTTTAAATTTACGTGAGGAAGGTGGGGTAGTGATTAAGAAATGTGTGGGATGTATATGGGATACTTTTCACTGTAAATGTTAATAACAAGCATGCTCTTTGTCAAACACTCTCCCAGCAGTATTTGCCACCAGAGAAGCTGAAGGTTGTAATAACTGGCTACTTGAAGAATTCCTGCCAACTATTGGTATCCCCAAATAAAGGCAACTTGGCATGGTGGGTCTGCGTCATCAAGCTGCGTTAGACTTTCCAGCTTTGTAAACATGAACAAAAGAAAATTTTGGCAGTTAAACTGTATTCATGAAATTCTTTATAACTTAGTTTCATATTTCAAGCTGTGATACAGTCCAGGCAATGACATAGCAAAAAGCTTCAAACTTAAAGTGCATGCAATGAGTCTTACATACATGTTTGTGCACATGTGAGTGTAGCCACTCGCACACAGGGTCTACTCAATGGGAGGCTTAAAGGATTTGCATTGATAAGCAGTATTTTAATGTAAGTTTTGTTAATTAAGTGTTGGCAAAAAGCTTAATGGTAATTAAATGACATGCAGTTTTCTACAGAATGGATTAACATTTCTGTCTTGCAGTAGCATGGTTATTATTTATCACTGACCAATATGCAAGCAAGTGTACTATTTTTAGTGGAATAAGTTGTGGAGTATAATGTGAAGACGACTGAATGAAATCTGGGTTTATTTTTTATATCCATTTCTATACCACTACAGTTTTTCATACTATTAATACAATTGTCAGCATGGCTCTATTGTACCCCTCCAGCCCAATATGTTTAAATAAATATTTGTCAGTATTGGGGGGTGAGGGGGAATCAGGCTTTGACACTAGGAAGGAAATGTGAGATTTACTACAAGAGTCCTGAGTAAGTGAAATATCAAGTATTGTCATTTTTAGGTATGTTCTCAAAGTTATGTGGGAAGCGTGGATAACTTGTTTTCTGCAAGAGTTGAATGTAGCTTCCTTTTATTTAAAAAAAAGTTACTGATCTGAACAAAATGCCAGTGTTGTAGATGTAGATTTGCTGAATGAAAACTTCGTTGTGGATGAGCCACTTTTTAAATGTGGAATTTTAGTGATGAAATAAAACATGAAAAATAGTAGTAATAATAATAGTAAAAGTAGATCATGAGAAGCAGTGCGACGCCCACCTCTTTGCTCAAACATTCCTTCAGTAGTGCTCTTAGTCATAATACTGTTATTAATTAAAACCAAAATGAACCTTGACCACTACCAGCTTGGAATAACATGACCGAAGATCTTTTTTGTCCTTAGAACATGATTAAATACTGGTTTTGATGTCAGTATTTACCTTATCAAAGAGATTAAAGAACTGAGGATATTTTAAAAAATATTTAGAGTCTGTGAGGCCTTACTATGTAGGTAGAAAGAAGGATCATAAACCAAAAGATCATGGTTGATGCACAGAAAACAGAATACAGATCAGAAGGTCTGGTGCTGCTGCAGCACTAACAATTTTGCAGAATATTCAGTCCAGAGGGTTTTTATGAAACTTTGTGCTTTGTTACAAAATCATAGTCATAGAATGGTTTGAGTTGGAAGGGACCTTAAAGATCATTTAGTTCCAACCCGTCTTCCACCCACTATATCAGGTTGCACAGGGCCCAACCAGGTTGGCCTCATATACTTCCAGGGATAAGGCATCCACAACTTCTCTGGCCAGCCTATTCCAGTGCCCTCTGAGTAAGGAATTTCTTCCTAACAGCTAATCTAAAATCTTTCCTGTTTTAGTTTAAAGCCATTCCCTCTTGTCCTATCTGCATGTGTAAAAAGCCACGCACCCTTGTTTTCATAAACCCCCTTTAAGTACTGGAAGGTCTCAATGAGGTCTCCCTGGAGCTGCCTCTTCTTGAGGCTCAACAACCCTAATTCTCAGTCTGTGTTCATAGCAGAGGTGCTTTGGCCTGCTGATTGTTTTCGTGACCTCCTCTGGACCTACTCTAACAGGTCCAAGTCATTCTTGTGCTGAGGACTCCAGACCTGGGTGCAACATCTGCTGGCCATGCAAATTTTGAAAAAATCAGTGGATCTCATACAAGTGGCACCTCATATTCTTTTGATTTAAGTCCTAGTCTATTGACGGTCCTGGAGTTATGCTAGACGGCCCAGGCTTTCAGCAGGTTCAAATTACAAACTGACTCAGTTGTAAGTGACCTCCAGCAGCAGCAGCCCCTCCTGACCTTGTGCACAGATAGGTGTTCTAACAGATCTGTGCTCAACCCAGTAAGGTACACCAATAGATGTGCACATGACAGGTTGAAGTCCCTGAGCTGCACAGAGGACCTCATATATTTCCAATCAGGGCAAACTGCTATACAGTTGAATTGTTATTTTGAAGAGAGAGAATCTTGATTTCCCCATAACACATAGGGACCCACCACATGCAAGAAGGCAGTGTCTGACTTGGAGCTGCAGAGTAACTACCCTGAGACTAAGGTGTCATTGGAAAGGCTTGGCAACCACAACTGTCTTATTTTCTCCTCAAATGTATTTTTAAGCTGATCAGCTTAACTAGCAAATAGGTATGTGCCCAGCAGACTGAAGGGGTGGACTACTGAGCTGGTCTGTTGCCTCCTGTTGTCTGCTGTCAACACTGGTGTTAGTTCAGATGGACACTTGGTTGTGCTGATTTTCCTCCTGGCCCAGTCTGAGTTTATCCTATTGCACTTCTGATTTACATTTTCTTTCTCTTCAGTAAGATATTTGACTGTGGTCTACATGTTTCAGTTTTTCTAGTCATGATTTTTCTCCCCTTATTTAGAATGGATAGCCAAGTCATACTGGTAAACCTTGTTAGTCCTACTCTATGTGTACATATCTTAGGCCTGCCAAGTGGTAATAACCCAATACTTGGAGCTTTTTTCACACAGTCCAGCTGTCAGCTTTCCAGCTGCTGCGTGTTTGGCAGCAGAGAGCAGTTCTTACAACAGCAATGCTTCAAATCATGGATTGTGTCAGCCAAACACCTCTACAGCACCTGGCACATCACAGGAGAACTTAACATCAGTACCACCAGCGTGAATCTAGGAAATAGTTTTAGCTGAAGTGCAGCTTGTGGGAGGATACTTTGGAAACTGGCATAATGAAACTTGGAAGGTCAGTGCCATTGAGGCACGAGCTGTGAATGTCACAATTAGCATTTCTGTGCTAATTGTGGTGTGAGAAAGTGAATTCCCTTCCCTATGTGCCCACGCCCTAGTGACATGTAGCAGAAGCCCACTTACGAGTGAGGGCTTGTGTCAGGGACAGTGTCTGATATGTCTGATCACTTAGCAGTGGGCTCCTGCATCTGTCCCACATGGAACAGCAGAGCTTGAGAGAGAAATACGTTTTAACTTGCAAGTCCCACCACACAGGTAGCTTAATGCCATGGATAATCCAGGGTTTAGTTAAAAAAGTGGATTTTAGTTTTTTTTCTAAGCATTTGCAGTATGGGCCAATGTTTGCAGTCACGAGTTTCTAACCATATTTAGTGATTTATTTGAGATCAGAACCATTGTATTGATGATTTTTTTTTTTGGTAATTCTTTCAGAAAACATAGTAAACTTCTATAAGCTTACTAGCTAACTGTTTTTCAAGACTGAAGACTATAAACCAAATTTCCCTCTGTTTTGCAATGCAATTTTTGATTTTCTATACTAGTTTAATTCCACTCTGTTAATTTTTAGTTTTATGCTTTACCTCCTTAAGCAAATCTAAAATTACTTTTGATTTTCAAGTGTTTTAAAATTTTTCCTAATGAAATATCACATGTAACAGACATTTCTAATTTACTATCTGCACTTGCTAAGTTTTTTGGGTTATGCATGAGTTGAAAATATGTTTCTTTTGTTTTTTTTTCTTTCCAGACTTATTAATTTGTAGTTAATTCAAGTAGAACTACAATGATGCAAGTATATTAAGTACAGAAAGATTTTGAAATGGTAATTGAAAGGTTAAGAGCTTTATTGGGAGACACGAAGGAGAGGAATTTTTAAAAGTTAATATGAATATGTATTATACTAGTGGTGCTTATTCAAAGAGAAATCCTGTGCTCTGAGAACTCTCAAGCCCTGAAGGATGAATCTGTATGCTCATGGATCTGCCTGCAGCCTGTCCACTGCCTGTGTTTTGCTTTCCTCTGTCCTGTAGGAGCACATAGACTAGGGTGGTCACTCAGAGGATTCAGGCTATCCATAGGATCATCTTGCTCCACTGGTGAGTGAATTACCTAATTAGCTTGACAAATCAGATGCAAAGGACAGGTTAGGGGAAGGCAACAATGACTCTTCCTCTCCTTAGATCCTCTATTCCTCTCCCTTTAAGAACAAGTTTCCTATTGATTTCTCAATAGTTTTTGAAGACTGCTGCTCTTGCACTTTTCTCAAGTGAGTGTTTGAATCCTACTTTTCCCCATGCAATACACGATTTTGTTTTTCTCTCTCTCTTTAAGTGTAGAAATCTGAGCTAAAAAATACAACCAAAGAGCAGTAGTGCTTACAAAACTTAACTAATATGACTTATTTTCAAGTAGTGGGCATAGATGAAACTTTTCAAGGATACTAGATGCTTTGTATGGCTTTATGTTGCTGTTCTCACATCAGGATCTTAAAAATTAAAACACAACATCAAAATCTCTAGAAATCTTGGGCTGTAATTTGTATAACTGTTCAAGTCCCTTGGATGTTGGTGAGGCTGAGAGTTTCTAACAGCCTCTTGCTCCACTTAGCCAGGGAAGGCTAAGGAGTTACAGCAACATGGCAGATATGGTGGAGTAAGAATAGCAGTATCTTGAACTGACATCTAAGCAACAAATAAAACTACCAAAAATTAGGAGGGGAGAGGGACTTATGTTTCTGAAGATACAGTCTGTATTATTTGAAAGATTTTGTAGGGCACTGTTAACAAAAAAGCCAGCAATAGCAGTATCTACAGAAGGTCTGCAGAATGAATGCTGCCCATGGTACAAAGCTATAGAAGTTAATGTTCTCCATGTTTCTTCAGAAAGGAATTTTAGAGGTTTAAATCATTTAGCTCATCTGATGTGAGTGCATAGGTTGGTAAACAGCAAATGATGTGATAGCGAAATTTCATCACTGCTTTGTATAATAAAATACAATACCTAACAAGTTGACATATAAAATATACACTGGGATTTCTTACCCCACAGCCCCTTCCACCCCAGAATTAACATCAGCATTTAATGCCTATCAGGAAGAAAAACTTAAAAAAATAATCTAGGCAGGGATTTACAGAGACAGCAAGGCTAATGCCTCTTGTCCTACAAAGCTATCTGAGGATCTTTCATGACCCCATAGGTTTCTATGTTACTGATTTTACATCAAATCTAACAAACAGCAAAAATTACACTGGTTATCAGTGAGAGCACTAATAATACCTTAAAGGGAAGGAATTTCCTTTGTGGATTGTCTGGTTTCATGCAGGATTTGTGACTTGACTCCATGGATGAATGAAGAAGATGCTGCTGGCAGCACTGCTGGGTGTGTGTGTGCCTTTTTCAGCCTCTGTCCATGACAAGTGTTCTCACTCCCTGCATACAGGTATTGATATCTCTAGAGGGTCAGAAAAGGTGTGGAGGTCCACATCAAGAAGGAGGGGAAATAGAGACACTCACTGCAGGAGGTTCAGGAGGTTATGGTGCAATTCCTGTCTGTATTTCCTTTTCATTGAAACTTGAGTGGTGGATAGGAGAGATGGTGCATGTCCAGGTTTCACCCCAAGGGCATCAGGCATGCATGTGTGAAGGAAGATGCAGGAACTTAGGAGCACTTCTGTTATTGGTGATGTATGCTCCTGATTGCTTCATATTCCTAAGTTCACCAGTTCCTGATTTCATGAGTTTGAACTTCTAGATCAGGTTCTGGGTATTCCATATTGTGGGTAAAGCATACTAGGATTGATAGAAACTCCAAATCCATCCATGGTTTGTTTTCAAATCCTTTACATTTTAGTAAAAATGTCAGGAACTTTACAATTTTCTTTTGCTTTTGATTTAGTCACATTATTTGGGGTTGGAAAGTAGAAATCTTGCTGGTGCCTGCCTTTATCTCAGAAGTGGTCTTCAGACTTTTAGTTAAAGATTGCTGCTCATGAGGCAGCAGTGGCAGCAAACGTAGGAGATGCCAAGAGATTTATCTGAAAAAAAACATCCAACCTGACCTTGTGGTCTGGGCTTCTTCTCTATTACACGAAAGGGACAAACCCTGAAGGGACCTGGAAGATCCATCAGATCTCTTTCAGGACTAGGTGAATCATACAGGTGAATAAAACATTGTGGAAGGAGTGTTGATGAATGGCAAATCTATATCACTCAACATCCAGATGCTCTGGTGCTAACTTCAGTGGAATTCATGTCCATATGCCTGTGGAGAATGCTATCCTCAGTCTTCATATCCCTGAATGTATATTTTGTCCTATCTTTCACTGTTTCTGTTGTAGTGTAACTCAATGATTGATAAGTTATATAAGGAAGATGATCTATTTAAGGACAATGAAAATGAGAAATATACAGTGAAAATCAGCATGTATTTATTTGATCAAGGCTAAATTCTGACAGACATGTATTTATAGATGGATTTTCTGACCTTTGACTACTGAACTATACAACATTTGGACTTACATTTTTTTTGAGAGAAGAGAGTTAAGAGGAATACTTTGTGTTAATCATGAAATCTTCTGTACTGCATTAGCAAGCAAAGGTAGGAAGAAGAATGTGATATAAATGTAGACCTGAATGGCTTTATCATTTGACAAAAGTAATTATGTTTCTAATTTAAATTAAAAATTGAGACAAACAATGCATAGTTTTCCATTTTTACTAAAAGCTTTACTTACAATTGGCAAAAGTATTGGATCTGATTTTTTGGAAAGAAATAAATCATAATGGTAGATTCCATAAGCATCACAAAATATTTTGTAAACTTTTGTGTATTCTTTCCTGATTTTCCAGTTGGTTGTGAACAATAAAGTAATATCATCAATGGTGATGTAATTTTGTGTCAAAATAGAATTTCCTACAATTAAGGCTGTTTCCTAATATTCTGTGATGTCGGATTGCATTCTCTCATCTTGAGTTCCACACATGGCTTGTTGACATCATCTTTCATTAATTTAATGTTTCTGCAGTCTGCATGCAGGCTAGTACAAGTTGAAGTTGAGAATGTACCTCAGCTGTAAGCAAGATTTTACTCTACAATTATTTAAAATTTTAAAACATTAATTGCATAAAATTTACATTGAGTTTGCATAGAAAACAGGAACATTTTCTGTTCAGGAATGAATAAAAATCTTAATTTTCAATGTCTTAGTGACCTGTCTGTTCATACAAAATTATTTTCTTCCATTAATAAATTATTGACATATATACAGATTTCTGTTTTTTTCAAGGTGGCTAGTGACTGTCTGTGGAGTTTAAGGAAGGATCCTACCCATTACTAATCAGAAGGGTAGCATAATGTTTTTTCCTCAGGCCTGAAAGACAGCAAAGATAAAAGTCACATTTAGAGACATGAGGGCTGTTTTGGGAAATCAGAATTACATGACAGATGCAGCCTCAAAGTGTCTTTTCTGAGTGAGATGTAATTTCTGAATAATTTCTATATCTGGAATAGTTCTTTTCAATCTATCAATATTATACTGGAAGAGGGTAAATGTTTCCCCAAATATGAATTTCCAGCCAGACAGCCCCTGGGCAGTGGTACAGTACAGCTGACTGCTCTTTATGGTAAGAAGTATGGAACAAGATTTGTAGTGCTGAATGTTGCCAGAAAATTCAAGTGCGCCCATCTTTGGAAGCTCACATCCAGACACAGAAGGAGTTCTGCTGCTTGTAAGGGTGTGGGATGATTCTTTCGGTGTGTAATGCAAGTCTGGGATCCTGCCTCTGTATCTACTGGGGTTGTAGTGCTCTGCTGTGTGATGACAGCAAGCGGTCAAGATCATTGTAACTTTATCATCACATTATACGCCTGTTTGTACTAGGTAAACATATTTTTTTGTAATGCTCATTGGACCTTTTCTCATGTTACTGTACTTAAAACATTTTTCCTGAGCATAGACAATGGGTCATTAGTGGAATGTACTTACAAGTATCACTGTCTTGCCTGAAGATTGGATCACCTTACCTCTTGCTCTGTTTGGTAATCCCTGAGCCCAAGACTGAGATAGATGGTAGAAAAAACCAAGAAAGCATCTATTGCTGTTCTGTATTCTTGAAAATACCAGTTCTGAGTTCTGAGATGTAAGAGGTAGTAAATATCAAATTATGACTGCTTAATACTTACAAAAAAAAAAAAAAGGCAGGGTGCTAAAAATGCTTTAACTAGAAGGGATGTTTAAAATTAATTTAGAAAGTTAGGGACGTACAAAATAAGAATGCTGTTTTTTCTGCCTGTCTCCCAGTCATCAAGCAACAGTTTACTAAAAATTCAAGGTAATTTCCAGAAAAAGCAAAACCATGTGAAGCTGCTGCTGTATATTCTTATGCACTGGAGCTGGATGTCACAGAGTGGGGGAGAGAGGCAGTGAAACTAATTTCATGACACATTTCATATGCAGCATCTAGAGAAATGATATGTTGACTAGACTAGCTGTATATTCCAGAATATTACTGCTGCATGAGAGCATGATTCTCTGTTCTTCACATTTCTGCACTTACTGCTGCTCCAGAGAGTACACAATATAACACTTACAAGAGGATCATGAAGAAAAAAACCCAACTTCTAAGTAAACAAAAATTTTAAGTAAAACTCTGAAAGTGCATGTTTTGTCTCCCCCCTCCCCCCTTCTATTACCTTATAGACTTGGCAAAGCAGAACAATTTAATTTTTCTGATAGAGAATATATATGTGAAGACTGTGTTCCCATTTCCCAACTCCTATGTAAAAATGAAAGCTGATTAAGTTTGAATTTCAGTTCATGTAAAATATTATTGGTTTTGTATCTGTTTTCATGGTTAAAAAAATTAGTATTTCAATTTTTTTTTCCAAATAAGTCTTGACAGTGTTGTTCTCAGAAGTATTCACCTTCTACTTTTTGATCAGAATTGTTTCATTATGTCTGAAGTAAGAATGTTTACATTTGGCTTGTTGAAGCCACCATAAATCATACATGAGTCAATTCAATGTTAACTGCTTTTGAATTCCCCCTCGGATGTTGTATAGAGGACAGTCTCAGCTCTCAGCTGAACTCTTTCCCTCAATGTGTATGTGACTCGACTCCCTTGGCAGTCAGCAGTATTCAGGGTGTATCTGCTTATTTGTGTTCGGCTGATGATGTTCTTTCAAGGGACCAGCTCAGGCAAAGCAGTTGTGACCAAAACTACAGTTCTGTCTCCTTTCAGTAGGAAAATATAGCTAATTGTACTGTGGAGATGATGCAAAGGGGTGCGTTTCATTTGGAGTTACAAAACAACTATATGAATGCTTTCTTCTCTACACCATGAAATTTTTAGATTCAAGTAACAGAGCTTCCCCTTCTCTGCTTCATTTTAATGTATTTGATTAAAATCTGATAAGTGAAGTTAGACAGTTAGACAAGCAAGAAGGATTCCACGTGAAAGCTTTTCATGTTCAGAACCTGTATTCACCACCAAATAAATGAAAAGACCACTTTGATTATAATTTTTTTTCCTGGTTTAGTGTGTTTCTCCAGCAGAAAAGTTTCCTTCCATCCCAAAGAACTACTATTGGATGGCTCTTAACTGCTAGTGTACATGCAATTTTATGCTAAAAAATGCTGTGCATTGTTATTCTGCTTTGGTTCACTGAATTCTCTGGATGTTAGAATCATCATTCTTTATCACTTAACACTATGTAACTAAAAAGGTTTTAATTAAATTATAGTTCTTCTCTGGAGTATGTTGGAAAACCATATAATTTGCTAGTAAGTAGAACTATAGGAAAATTGGTTTTGGTTGGTATTCACCTTGCATTTGAATGTCAGTGTTCCTAAATCTGTGGTTATGTGTCAGTTTGAATAAATACCTCTTAGGAAGATTTCTCATGTCTATATTTCACCACAGGAAATTATTTAGTGGTAAGGTACATTTGTGGGGTATCAAAGACCAAGTTGCAAGACCTGTTTCAACTCAGGAAGAACAGAAATCTCTATCTACAACTGCTACCTGCCAGAAAAATATCAGCAAGTCGGAACCATTCTTCTACCTGTTTCTTATGTTTTTTTTTCTTGAAGATAAGGGTCTCAAGGTTTTCTCTGTATATTCTGAAACTTTATTTTTCCCCTGTGAAAGCAAACCCCTTGATTTCATTTTAGCTATAATAAGTCTTAGTCAAGTAATTGTAAAAGACTCTCTGTGTTCTATTATTATTACCTAACTGGAGAGCAACAACAGCTAATGATATCTTCACATATGCTAACTAGCTCATGGATTTCTGCTATTCTGTGGGATCAGAGGTAACAGGGTGGTCAATGGAGGCCAGGGCTTTATAATCTTTGTTGAGCGGTCGGGGGTGGAGAAGATTCTTTAAATTTTACAAATGTCACAGGAAAATATTCTGCAATTATGAAGTAGCAGTAACTGTTAAAGGTCTCATTTTATGTCTCTGATCTATCAAATCAGATCATATCTTTTACATTGTACCATGTAATGGAATCACCATTACATGTCAGGTCTGAGAAAGGCAAATGATCTTTTCCCGATGGAATTGCGTGAGTGACTTGCCACCAATTCTGTTTTCACTGAAAGTGTCACTGAGGTCATGATACCAAGTACTTTATTTGTGCATAGCAGGGAACAATAAACATAATTGTTTCTTTATTCTTATAAAGGAATTAATTTTTAATAACAGTAATTACAAATATTAGAAGTAAACCAAAGTAATTCCTTTTTTTAGATTGTTTTGCCTTTTAGGTATGCACACATTGAAATGCTAAGCTCTTCTACAGGAGCTCTTCTTTATCCTGAAGTAATATTGCACCAATTTATTTGGAATTCGTGTGTGTGTGTGTGTGTGTGTATGTAGAAAGTATATTTTTTTCAACCCACTTTGCAACAGATAGTGCAGAAATAACTTCATTCCCTCCTTTTTTCATGGAATTTTTAACTCTTCTTAGTTTTCTTCTGAGTCACAGCATTTATGTTCTTTTTGTTGAATATTGCTTTGTTTTTAAGCAGTTTTAAGGTAAATTTTATCATATTGCATGGATTCTCCCATTTACTTAGCAATACATCATCACATTTACATAATGAAAAGACTTTTTTCTAGCACAGATGCAGGAAGAGTATATATAGGCCCATTTCATTATTTTCCCCACAAACAGAGGAGGAAAAAAAAGATCTCTTGTACATGAGTGGTGTTTATTGTGCAAATCTTTATTTTATCGAAGAAGGAAAAATTTGTTTAAATCTAGAGTTCTCTTTGAAGCTGTTAAAAAACAGAGTCGGTAGTTAGCGCCAGCATTTCATCATTGGTTGAGTTATAAATGCAGTTTTTCAGTGAAATTTTAATTTTGTAGAAATACGTGGTTAGACCAAGATTCATATTAGGTGATGGATACATTTCATTGTGCTACAGAGTATAATGAATGAACAAATGGATACACGTTAAGTTCTTGAATCAGTCAAATGTGACTGCTAGAATAATATTACCCATTACCTTTTTTCAGTTGTATTTGATATATTATTGCATATCTGTGTTACGGGAAACGCAATTATCTCTAGGTTAATTACTATCTTGAGTATAGTTATGCTCTCTTCTGCTTTTTTTGCAAAGCAGAGACAACATACTGTTCATTCTTCCTCAGGTGCTGAGCAGAAAATGTACATGCTGCTTCTGCAGAAGGGAGTTCTCTGTCACTAGACCTTAATCATTCATCCAATTCCAACAGGTTTTCCTGTTGCTCTTTTCAGACCTTTAAAAGACCTTTAGTGCTTTTTCCTGTACTCTGAGTAGTCCTGAGGTTGTCAGTTGTCATTTTCCTAATCGGTTGTTTACATGGCTTTCATTTCATATCCAGTCCCTTTTATCCACAATTACATCCACTGATAACTTGCCATATTATTCTAGTTCTCCTTCAGTCATGAGGCATGTATTCAGCATTGATGGTCTATGATGTTAATATCCATATTTTTCTCCTGTCCTTATTTTATTGGCAGTTTTCTTCAGTTCAGAGCCCTCACCCATGACAGGTAGAGATAAGTGAGAGATACACAAAGAAGAATAGCTTGAAAGATATATTTATAAAAAAGAATGTGATCTGAAATTAAAAAAAAAAGGCTCTGAATAATATTTCAGCGTGAAAAACTCTGAATTTGGGGACTATACCTAGGAATTGATGTTATTTGATAAGATCTTAGGGTTGTTATATTTCATATCTGCAGTTCTCAGTTTCTCAGATTTCAGCTACATTTGGTGTTAGTAGTCAGATTCTCAAGAAATAAATAGAGACTGAATAGATCTGAGGATAAAAGAAATACTCAGTTTTTGGCTACAACCTGGAAGATGACAAATCTGATTAAAGCATAATTTATTCTTATGTTGGAGTGCTAGTTCAGTGGTGACTGGAAGGCATGTTGATCTGCAATATGTCTGTTACAGGCTCACTGGTTTTTGTTGTACACTTTAGGGTTTGTGGATAAACCATGTAGGTGTGTTTCCTCTCATTCAATTAACCATTTTTTCATTTTTTTCCCCACTCTTTTCTATCTTCACTTCCACTGCATTTGAAAATGGATGGCATTAAATGGAATTTAAGGAAATTACACTTTGTCATTAAATGGTCAAGGCAGTGAGAGATTAGCAGAGCTCTTGTCAACGCCAGGACAAGCTTGTGTTATCCTGTTAATATAATTTCATGTTCCTCCTCATCTGCTGAAGAGTTCTGTGAGTAGATGGTGGCTGGACCTTACATGGTATGAGTTGTGTAAAGGCAGTCAGGAGTTTCTTCTCCTTCCCCATCACATGGTATCACTGAGGGGCCTTGCAGCTTCTGAGCTCAGGAAATGCATGGCACTGCTGGCAGAATACCCTTCAGCAGAGAGGGACAGGGAGAAGATAAGAGCATGTCTCTCTCATAAAAAAGTGGCCAAGGTAGCCAACCTTGTGGGCTGTAGAATAAGAGGTATTTTCCACCTTTTGCATACACAACTCTTTTATTTGGGTAAGTTTTTGAACCAGGAATGCATGAAAGAATTGTTGTTAGTAGTTTAAAAATGAGTGGACTACAAGGCACTTGATAACTATTAGTTTGTTTTGACAAATGTGATTCTACGAACTTAAGTCAGTTCTGTAAGCTTTTGCATTCATCTGTACAGAAAAGGTGTAGGGAGCAGTGTAAGTAATATGAAAATGGAAATTATTTAAGCTTACCAATAAATGTGTATTCAACCTTAAGACCACTCCAATTCACAAAGCAGTCGACCTTGTGATTGTCTTAATGTTTTTAATGGAACTAAGGTGAAAAGAACAGTTTCTTTTATGAACTTAGAATTCAGTAACAGTAAAGGAAAGGGAAAGAACCCATTCTGATATTTTACTACTCTCATGCTTCTACAAAAATTTTTTTTCTAGTTTCAGATGTGTAGTATATTCATTATACAGACCTTAAACAAAAACATAGCTTTAAATATATTAAAACAATTCATTTAATTTTCCTACTGTGTATATTATATCACATTCCTGAACATGATTCCGGAATTCAGTGCTTCTAAAATATTTTAATTATGCTGATATTTATTTTTGTCTATGATTTATTACATTTGGAAGCAGTAAATTAAGTTTTCTGTAGTATTTGTTTGCACATTAATGATAATATGAATTAGAAATTTTGAAAGATGTAAAAATCTAGTTCCAGCATTTAAAGTTAGTGAACAGTATTCATATGATTTGATAGAAGGATGGGTAGTCATGGCAGTAGTACAAATATATTGAGCTAACCTGTTTCTGTATGTGGATTTTATAAAGCATGTTATAAGGCTTTAATGCACTTGTCAGGTTTGGAGATTTAAGGGGTTAAAATATAAATTGATTTGCGTAAATAGAGATTGACAGTTGATTTAGCATAGATGAGCAGTAGGACTTTTATCTGCTCAGAGGTTTTATTGATTGTAAAATACTAGAATGAGAATAAATTTAACACTGATGCTTTCTTTTTGCTACCTGAGATGATTCAAACATGTCAGCACCGAGTAGTGGAGAATCACAATGTTTCCTGCCTAGTTGAAGAACAAGAAATTGATAATAAGCACTGTTGATTACAGGAAAAAAAAATCGTCCACTGGATTAATTTCAAAGAGCAAATGGGAGTATTTAAGCACTAAGAAGCAAACCTAGATATATCTGAGAAAGTCTTTAAAAACACGGTGTATCTTGGCAGTAGTCAAGTTGTTGAAGTATCTACTTCAGCTGTTCTTACAGATGACAGTGGAAATGGGAACACCAGCGCTGTAGTTTTATAGTTCTCCCGAAGTAGCCTTGAAACTTGTGTTTTATAGAGAAGTAAGTTTCATCTTAATTTAGCCATCTCACATCTCTGCAGTTTGTTTATTGCAGGTAAACTGGATTTGTCTGGGTATTGCTGTATTTATGCAACACTTCATTTTTAGTTATAAAAATTGTGATATTTTTTCTGCACTTCTCCAGATATTTAGTAGTTGACTTTTTCTTTTGCAGGCTGTGTGAATTCTCGATTACCTGGATGACTTACAGTCTTACTGATTAAACTGCCTTTTGTGTGTGTGTTGTGAGGGATGTTGTGTTTTGATTTGAGAACCTTAACAATTTGCATTTTTAGTAGTTAAGTATGACTGGATGATTTCTAATTTGCAAAACTACAAAAAAATAACTTAGTGTTATCCACTTTCTTTGATGAGAGTTCAGGCCTCTTTATGGTTATCTTTAGAGTTCCTGTCAATTTATAGAAACAATTCTGTAGGATAATGGTACAGGCAATGTCATAAATGCAATAAAAGTGAGTGGTAGGTAAATACTGTGGTCATAATGGGACATTTATTCATGTCAGCATAACTGGGAAAAGATCAGCAGTCTTGTAACAGTTTGCACCATCTGAAGATTACCCTTATTTATGGCATTTATGGCTCCATTCCCCGTGGGAAGAGAGTAGAGTTTGACAAGGTTTATATAAATGGACAACATCGAGAAACATTTTCTTTTAAGACCAACTTATTATGAAATTTAAAAACCCATTTTTTCACACATGTAAAGCCCTCCAATTAGTAGATTTATTTTAAAATGAGGAAGATTAGTCTTTCTGATTATGGATGCTCATTTTGTAACACCACTTCTAGAATAACTTACTGTATGGGCAATTATAACTACTGCAGAAATAAATGTCCTCAGTTTTTTGTATCTGACATTGGATTTACAATTCTGTGACTTTTGAACGAATTTCTTAAGCTTCAAGGTTTGATAAAGTTGCCTGATTGTGACAGTATGTTTTTATGTGCATTTGGTCAAAATTTTATCCTGAATCTAAAAATTGTAATTACTAGTCTGTCAGCAACTCACTACTCACTTAGATATATTTTTTCAATTACAAGTGTAATAACTTCAAGGAAAGTTAATGGTGACCTTCAAGTGTGAACAACACTGAAATATTTTGAAGTTACATCTCAAGATATACAGTACACGTACAAGCTGGAAGCTTTCATTAGGGATTTCAATACTGTGAGTTGATGTGATTTTGATTTTGGGGGTTTCTGAACCAGATAGAGACCATTATTTGTTTTTCTTCAATACGTGAAGTTTTTCAACTCAGGGCAGATGTATACTCTTTGACAGCCTTGTCTTAGAGTGAGCTTAGTGAAGCATTTATAGTTGCTTTTCATATCTTTTGCTAATTGTAGCTTTACACAAACTTTGGTTTACCTACTCCATCCATGTGTATTTGGACAGTATCTTTGTATTGAATCAAATAGCTTCCTCGTTATTCCATCATCCCTATGCTTCCTTTTTACACTTGCACTCAGGACATTGTTATTCATCCATGCTGGCCTCCTACAATGCTTGTTTGACTTTTGGTATACCAGGAAGGGTTGTTTTCATGCTTTTGAGGAAGGTGTCCTGAAGACAAAGTTCTCCTTGACTTTTTGCCCTTCTACAGGATACTGCCAAGCAGGTCTCTGAACATTTGCTCTCCTGAAGGTCAAGGCTAATTCCAATATCTGTCTTGCTACCTTCTTTCATGATTTGGAACAGCACAACCTCACCATCCCTTCTGACAAGGCTGTTGTTGACATGTTAACATTAACCAATTTTTTCTTTGTGAGTAACAAGTTGGAAAGTTCCCATGAGTGCTTTTTGCCTAATCCATCTACAGTTTCTCAAGCAATTCCCTTCACAGTTTAGGAATTAGGAGTGTTGCTGGATCTGTTTGCTGTTTTTGGTTTTCATGCAGCCACTCTATTTTCAACAGTAAAAGTTTACTGAACTGAGCACAGTGGTTGTAGTTGTGGGCTACTAGCAGCCAACTGGCACTAATGACCTGAAATATTCATTTTAACCTGTGTAGATGTAGCTGAGGATTAGCCTCACAGGCCTGCTGTACAAGCAGTTGACTAAAATTGTGAAATACTCTGCACCAGCTAGTGCCAATTAAAAGAACATATTTCTTTGTTCTGTAAAAGAAGACTTTCTTTAGCTCTAAAATGGGGAAAGATACAGAACAAATGATAGAGAAATTTGTGTGTCTGCATGTGTTCCCCAAACACTCAGCCAGTCCTGACCTGGGGAAGTTGTAAATAGAGAGTTTGTTGATAGTAAGAGACAAGTGGTCTGTCTTATCCCCCCCATACCTCTGTTGCTATACTGGTTTTCCTTGCTCCAAAAGTTTCCCATTGGACTTTAGTTTGCTCCACGCTGATTCTAGAAGGAAAGCCTGAAAGAATAGCTGATGCTCTTTTAGTCTGTCTAAACTGGTCCATGCACATTTGCAAAGCCCTGCACCTGACATATGCCCTTACAGGATCACAGTGTGCTTTCCCAACTTCCATCCTCCCCACCCCTCTCCTGCCTCCATTTGGCATTACAGGAGAGCAGCTCTTATATGCAGTTTGAAGGGACCCATAACTGCAGTTTTCTCAATGCTTAGTTTTGACTTAGTCTTAATAAATAAATCTTCTGTGACAGTTTAATTTACCTGCATATTATAGCCACAATGTAACCATTGAAAAGAATCTTTTCTGACAATACATTGAAAGGTAGTGTATTTATAGTTGTACAATAGAGGTTTAAATGTGTTCTTAAATCTCTCTAATAAAAATGTGTTGCAGTAAAAAAAAAGAGAAATTGGCCAGAGGAACACTTACAAATTTATTCTATAATAGTATTTCATTGGAAAGTTATTCTGAGAGTTCTTGGTAAAATTTATGAGTTTTTTAAATTTTATGTATATACTTTCACTGCGATGTGCAATCTAGTGGATGTTTTACTTCCATTAACTCCTCTATAAAATACTCTTTAAACAGTACCCCTCTACTATAAGAAGTATCTACAGATACTTCTTATCTGTAAGTGTATTGAAACTAATTATGAAGTTTTGCATTTGTAGTGCTGAAATTTAAATCTGTATTTTGACGTAGTTCTGCAGTGAGTGACGTCTCATTCTGGATGGAGATGCTGTGGCTTGTACTGAATTGGAGCTCATAAGCCAAGTCAGAGCTGGCTCTTGCAGAGCCACCATCTCAGCATCAGTCAACATTGCTGCAAACATGTAGTAGCTGTGTACTGCAGGATGTGGCTTTACTGTACCATGTTTAATTCAGTGCTGCAGTCAGTCGTTTTTCATGTATCCCAGAGTGCTGGGACATTGCAAGGAGTCCTGCAGACTCATTAACTCCAGTTTCTTCCCGATATGGTAGCTCTAGGCTGGCTTTGTGTAGTGTGAGTTCTGTGTATCTGCAGCACACTCCCACTGTGCATATTGTCACAGCTTCTTCATTACCTTCATAATTTTACAGTTTGCAGAAAATGGAAATTGCTTCTGTTCAAAGGATCATGGAATGAGATTTCCTGCAGAATTAAGTAGCAGCCAGATCATGACTGAAAGAGGTATCCTGCACAGCTTAAGATGTATATATGTTCATAAATATTTCTTTCTGCTGTGAAAAAGTTTCTTATGGGAATTTTTGTTGTTAAACACAGATTGTTTTCTTCCTGTTGTGTGTGATATGTACATTCCTCTTGTTAAAAACAGGTAAACGAGAAAACATTCTGAAAGGAGATGTGGAGACAGGACATAGCTAAAGTCTGCAAATAATTACAGAAGCAAGGCTCAAATGCCTAAAGTTTAGTTGGTCCTGGAGGATAGAAAAACTTGCTAGATGAATATAAGTGTCTTAGGAAGCCCCTCACATTTTATGAGTAGTATCTCCAACATGAGAAGCCACTTAAAACCCTCTTTCAAACCCTGTAGAAGAGATTTGCAAATACTTTATAGATAATTTTGATTCAATTTTTAAAGTTTTCTTTAATTTCAAAATTAGTTTTTTTAGTTTACAATTTTCATAGATATGATTGACTATATGAGAACTCTGCTTTTAACAGATAAGTATGAAAGACTCCCATCAGAAAATTGTTCAGTATTCCTCTTTTCATATAAGTAACTTCTATTACATGAGGCTGGATTTGAATTTGTATGTCCATTGTTTCTTTGTAACATAAGAATAAGCAACATTCCAATGAAGTGTGAGAATGATAAAGTTAAGAATTTTTTCCTACTTCAGTATATTCACACCTGAAAAGTGAATGCAGGTTTCTTGAACCTCAAAATCATTACACCATCAGCACCAATGAGATTCTGTGGTGACGGGATACAAGGAGTTATACTCCTGTATAACAAATTTAGATCCACTCTATGCTGTTAAAAATGTGGGAAAGATCCTTGCTTAAATAAAAATGTCATACTAAATTGAACTTCAAGAATTTAACTTCAAAATTTTTAGTAGTCTCTTGCTCTGCGTTCATAAGAAATTACTTTCCATTCTCATTTTAATTTCATGGATACTATCAGCATATATGACCTAATATTTTTGGCTGTCTACAAAATTAGGTATTTCATATGCATTGTATAAATAGCTTACTGTTCCCACAGACAACCTGTACATGAATACATATGCACAGATATTCACATGTGGATGTCAGCTTGGCCTGAACTTGCTGTTAGCTCATAAATGCCATTGGTATGGTGCAGCATTTAGGCTATGCATTCAGCTGGAAGGCAGATGGCTCAGACTGAACTTGTGGGTTAGCTGTGGTTACTCAGCTTTGCAGTTGGTGGGGGTTCACATCAGGCCAGCTTAGAAAGTCAGCAGAGTGAATGCTTGCCTGCAGACAGAGGTTATACAGATGTCAGAGTGTCATTTTTTATGTCCAGTAGTGTATCTGCCCAGGAACTTTGATGTGTCTTTTTCTACTGCATGAAGAAAGGGAGAATCTGCAGTGATTACAGGTCTATGATCTATTCTACCATTACCTTCACTATAATAAAGGCACTGGACTGTTACTTATCAATAACATATTGATTACAATCTTTTGCTCCCACCAAAACATTTCTTTCCTTGCAGTTTTGCTTTGATTTCATATTTAAAAACATTTTGAAAGCCTTTCTTTCTCTCTACTGCTCTATTTTTCTAGTCATCTCAGTGCTTACCTTCACAAAGGGGTGAAAGATTGCAAATTACCTACATAGAAGGATTCAAAAGACCCAAATGATCCTGATTTTGTCATTAGTTGTGATGAAATTGCTGTGCTGTCCATTTTGAGTGACTTTTCCTCATTTTCTTTAATTTTCTAGAAAATATCTTAATATATCATAAAATATTTGTAGTCTTAGAGATACAATTGAAGTTTCCATTTCTTTCAATTGTTTTAATTTTCTATTCTTCCCACTCCCTCCTGGTTTTGCAAGTTTCACATTAGTGCAGATCCCTCCCAACCATCTTCTAATTGTAAAATAATATTTACATTTTTACATTGCAAACAGCATGTCCAGAAAAAACAGATGGCTATTTCTTTTTCTAATAGATGTAAATCTGAATTGATTAAAAAGGAATTAAGGAAAACTGGAAAGAAAAGCTACTGCTTCTTGTATGAAGGACTCTTTTGGTTTTAGAAACATTATACATTTGCAATAGCTGGTAGACCTCAGGGTTTTTTGTCTCACTCTCCTCTCAAATCCATGAATAACTGCACAACATTCTTTCCCTCTCTTTGTTTTGTTTCATTGCTTGTCCTTGGAAATATATGGGGGGAGGGAAATCTTGTCATTCAGCTAGTGATGTTTCCTGGGATATACAAGGTTTATTATTTGTTTTGGAAACAGGAGCTTTATTGGGGTTATTCTTGGGCATCTGCTCTCTCCATATTTTTCTTTCGCAACCAAATGTGCCTTTTTCAACTTTTCGTGAGTATCCAGGAGTTTCACAAAACACCTGCAAACAGAATCAGTAGGTATTAGGGACTGAAAATAAATTTATATTTTTGTCTCCCTTGTTAACCTGTTGATCACAAAGGTACTGCCTTTTCTTATGTGTCTGGACAGCATCTCACACAACAGGTTTCTGCTCAATTGCTAGAGTTCTTGTGCTGTATCTGTATGAATAAATTAATAAGTGCTAGGGAATGTTCCTGGGCAGCAGAACTCGGTCATCTGTATTGCTAAATTGTTAGCATGGTGTCTGGTATGTTTTTGGGCTAAGCCAACGAGCACTCCCAAATATTCCCATGCACCACTCAGGAGTTAACCCAGGCAGTAGAAATTTTAGCTAGTCTGAATGCTGCCACCCTGTTTTCATAAATAATAAGATTTAATAAGGAGTCAAGGGCTGTTCAGCACTGGTTCACTTCCGTGGCTCCAACACACCTCATTTTTTAGTGCAGATACAACGCCAGTTCCCAGATGTGTGTCCCACCCATACTCTTTAACTTCACATCAGAAAAAGAGCCAAGAACTCCAATTTTCTTCAGCTTTTCCTCCCATGTCTTGAGACTTCCAAAGAAAGAAAGTACATCTTCTGGCTGGAAGGCAACCAAGGACAGGACTAGGACAATGCAGTACGTAGCAGAAAGCACCTACCATTCTCTTTCTCTATAACCTCACATAATGTGTCCCATTCTAAGCACAAAGCAACTATTTCAACTCCTGTTTCCTGCATTAAAAGAGTAGAGTCTATATCTTCCTAGGAAATCACTTGTAGTGCAGGAACTTGAAGCCTATAATTCTTTTCAGGACCCCGAGTGCCAGAGGCAGCTCATTAGCCTTCCCTGTAATCTAACAACTCACTGCATTTGGAATATGAGACCAAGTGTGAATGAACACAAGCTGAAAGTAAGAGAAATGAATGAGCTTCATCCTCTCTATCTGGAACATTTATATCTTAATTATAGGGTTAAACTCAAGTACACGCTTCTACCAAAAATGTGATATGCAAAATTTGTAATGCACCAAAGTAGAATATATTTGTCTTTTCAAAGTTGTCATTTTGACATACAGCTAAGTCATACAGTGAAATCCCAGACTCATTAAAGTGCACAGCAAAAATTCCATTGTCTTTGATAGAGTAAGAGTTTTATCCCTGTTTTGGGTTTTCATGGGTGTTTGTTCATTTGTTTTGTTTGTTTTACTAACGTTGATTTTCTCATACGGTGTGGTAACTAAAGTAAGATGGTGGGATATTTTGATAGTGATTCATCTCTTCCAAACAGATAGTATTATTTCATCTCATCACAGGATTTTTCAGACCTTTTTTGACTAGTTCCCACACACATCAGTAACACTTGGATCAGATCCAAAGAGATGTTTGGCTTTATCTAGTTTATGCTGCCATGGTACAAATGCAGCTGTGTGGGGAATTTTCACAACATTATTTGATATTTTGCAAGAGCTTAGATTAAAAATCAGAAAAGTGTTTTTAAGAGGGCATTGGTTCCTATGTAAACCTCTGGGATCCATGTGTTAAATCTAATTTCTGGTACAACTTCAAGCATAATTCTCTGCCTTCTGCTTTACAGATAAAGAGGCACAGTTTGAAAAACTAGTATTCTTCAGGTTCCAGTGGCAATGTTATACTCAGAATGATTTAAATATTTTGGCAAGATAAGTTTTTGAAATAGAGGACCAATTAGTGTAGACCTGAATCAGAACATGAAAAAGGCTTAGTCTTCTCAGATAACTTTAGTGAAGTATATGTAGGTATCTACATCTCAACTAGGCATGCTTAGCTCTTTTAAATCAGTGGAGATAAATAGGCACTTCTAATGTGCAATTCAATTTAGATGTTTATGTGGGGCGATGAATCATGCTGTGGAAGGGCTTATTTCTGTCCATCAACAGTGTTGGAGGTTTGGGGTGCCGAGCTCAATTGCAGATGTCTGCATTGTGTACATCTATATTTAGTCAAATCAATTGTATCAGATTGTATCACACACAATGGATATGATTAGATATTATCTCATTTTCCAAGTCAGTTCTGGTGTCAACATGGCTACACTCCATTAAAAGCATCAGATTATTTTTCTACTGTGCTGAATGACTAATGTTTAAATTTTTTAGAGAAAGTTACACCATACTGACATACAGTATGTTTCTTACTAGTGGATTTTTTGTGCAGCTAAAGTCAGAAAAATCTAGTGTAGTGACATAGACCATGCACAGCAGGAGGGAGCCTGCTTGACAAAAGAGCTCCCTCCAGATGTCATTAGCAGCAGAAATGTGAATGAATCAGCATTCTGAGTCCTTTGAAGGACTATTTGGAAATGCCTGGGGTGTTCTGCTCAGGTGCGTTGAAATATGTGTAACAGTATGAGGACTAAAGGCTAATTTGGTCCTTCTATGCAGAGTTGCTGGCATCAGAGCAGTCCTTCAGAAATTCTGCAGCTGCTCAAAGGAAAGTGATCACTTTACTCAATTCTATTAAAGAGCATTTAAGAATTAAAATCAAAAGAAGAGGTGCTAAGGAACTTGTTGCTCTCTGAGTTGTAATTAAAAAAAAAGCATTGATTTAGAAATAACACTTATAAAGTTATAGACTTAGTCATACGAAGCACTGCTAAAGCTTGAATTTGATGACATATTTTGATATTTCCCCCAAGTTATCAGTCAGTATCTGGACTTCAGCATTGGGAACAATTACGCTACTTGTTCTTGTACAGTACTAGTTTTAGCAAGGAGCCTATAGTGCCCTCTAACAAACAGCTTGATATTTAGAGAAGTTCAGGCAGGGTGTTTATGGGGTTACCTTGTATCGTGTTGGCAGGTGCTCACGCATGGATGCACCTACACAACCAGTTTTTACTCTCTGAAGTTAGGCAATACTAAGGACACCTGCAAGATAATAAAAATAGAAGTGTGTTACTAAAGGAAATTTTACATCTGTATAGGTCTCCCCTGCTCTGACTCACCCTGGGCACCGCAAGGCCTGGGTAAGTGGCTGCTGCCAAGAGGTCTCAGCAAGGCAGGTCATCCCAGAAGGAGTGGTCATGTGTAGGGCAGATGATTTGAATTTTGTCCCTTTATGAGCTAAGCTAAAAATTGAGCTGGTTACTTTGGAAATGAGATGATGCAACATTTTAAAGAGAAAATGTTCTCTGAAACCTCTCAAAATGAAACCTACAGAGAGTTAAGGTCATTAATGATCATATAAGTCCTATGTTTTCATAATATGCTTACTTGTAGCCTTGCCATAAAATGGATCGAGGTGACAGAGCATGTATAGGGAACCCAGAGAGAGCTGTGATAGGTAATGACTGGGTTTGATTGTCATCTTTGAAAAAATGTTACTATGACAGATGGTGCTCATAGAGGTATAAATCAAGATTTCTTTAATCTTGAGGAATTCCTCAAGATTCCTGTAATCTTGATAATCTTCTGAGGCTTCCTGGGTGTCTGTGGAGCAGCCAGCAAAAGAAGAATTAGGCGACTAAATAATCATTAGGGCAAAACCTTTCTCATAAAATGAGTGATATTTATTTAATTTTGCATATTATTTTCAAATACCTCCTGTTGCATCATTGAACTCAGTGCACATGAAATGGACGTGAGTTTTTATTCAGGTATAGTGTCAAAAGCGGCTTTGATGTACGCAGGCATGTACCTCATGCAAAGAGCTGTTGCTATCCATGACAAAAGCAATTTTAGAAGCTCAGGAAATAGAGCACAAAAAGTGATGTTTCACAAAACACAGGGTATTTATTAGTTCTTTACCAAGGCAGTATTCAGGAGATACTTCTTTAATCCTAATAAAACAGGCAATTTGGGAACATTATTTAGCTTCTAACAATGTTCAACAAAAATCTACCCTAGACATAGCAATGTCTACTGCCACATAGATGTAAAAGGTTGTATTTTACTCCAGATTTGTTTTATGATATATATTATTCAGTTTCTAGTAGTTTTGCTTTTGAAAAAGGCCTGAGGAAAAGCACACTTGCTCGGGGATCTGGTGACACAATTACATTATTTCCAGAAGCAAAAGCAGACAGAAATTGAGGGTTACATCTCTGGGCCAGTAACACCAAGGATGTGACACAAGACTTGTTTTTCCTTTTAAGGCACAAAAATGGCAATTTAGCAACTAGCTTGTGACCTTGAAGATCAAGATTAAAGTATGTCCTTCTGACACTGAGCAAAGCACTTAAGACTTTTTTAAATTTTGCACTGATGGGCCTGCAGCGAATCCCAAGTTAATATTCAGATTTTTGCTCCATACCTGCAGTAACTAAAACCTTTCATTTCCTTACTAATGGAGTTCAGAACACACACACATAAAAAAAGTGTTTCACTAGAAAATAATGTTTTACTTTGCTATCTGCAGGTTTCAGATTTGAGTTGCTGCTATTTTGAGGGAAGCAGAGTCAGCTTGAATTTTTACTTATTTTGGGAAACAGAATCAGCTAACAGATATAAAGTCAAGTAGATTATGGATGTTCCAAGTTCCAGGTAGTGACACCTGCAAGTTTCTTTCTTGGAGTTTAGTTACTTTCTCTTTACTTCCCCTGAAAGAGTAACTCAGGGGGTCTACTTGCAGGTTTTCAGTACTTTTGTGGAATTTGGAATAAGTGTAAGAAGCCTTTCCTGGGTACAAAGTAGAATGAATTTTGGCAGTCTAAGAAAGCAGCATGTTCAGACTGCTTCCTTGTATGTTATTGATGTTGCCCACATTTTCACATGAAAATAATGACCAAAATGCTACACCACCTGCTATTTCACTGGTTTTGTTTTCATTTGTTTTTTTTTTTTTTTTTTGTACTGCACACAGAGACCATAAATAGTATCTCTACAGCTGTGAGTAGAACTGGTGTAATCCTGTTATGCTAGACCAAAGCTTCAACCAGGCTCTGTTGATTTTATGATGCAAGACGAGAAGGGTGACATGCAGCCAGAAAGGGCTCAACAGTGCATTTTCCTGAAGTGTGTATGATCCAAATTCCAGCTGCCTCTGACACCCATGGACTTCAGTTTTGCAATGTATTGTCCAACACAGTACACTGCTTCAGGAAACTGAGTTTGTATTCTTGAGTAATTTCCTTTAATTTTCTCATGCTCTTCCCTATTTAAAGAACATTTTTTCCCTTTGAATCAACTGACTGCCTTCTTGTCATTTTTTAAAGTGCCTTGAATAATCCAGGTGCCAGCATGAGAAGTAAGTTTTGAGCCAAATTTCTTACACTGTGTTCCTTCTTCTCAACAGGGTTTCCTGATAGAGCTGTGGTATGATAACACAACACTTTTAGGTCAACCAACAAATTTTTTATGGGCCAGTTCAGCAAGTCCTACTCAGAAGGCTCTCAGACTTCATTCAGGGGCTTTTTTTATCTAGGAAAAAAAATCTCTAATGAAGATTCATGTTGATGTTTCCATGTCATTGTTTGATATTTCATATTATTTGATTGTTTATTTCCAATTTTAACTTATTTAAAAATATTTTCCCTTCCTTACCTTATTTTAATGTTTGCTTATCTTTTTTTTTATTAATGGAAATTAGTCAAAAACTTGAGAAATTACACCTCAGAGTCAGCAGAAGTGAAAGGAAATATGTAGTCTCTGTCTTGGGATTGTTTTTCTTCTGTAATCAATTCGCAATAAATTTCAGATCCTTTCAGCGAGTTCGTTATTGCTCAGTATTGCAGTACCTCGGTTTAGTATTGTAAAGCTGTCATGATTGCTCTAGCAATTACAGTAGGCTGCAATTTCAACAGAGATGCAGTGAAAAGTTATGCAAAAGATCAGTGAAGAGTTAGACCATGATAAATTGACTGTTATGTTTGATGACGCAGATGTAACGTATTAAGCTTATTTTCTCCCTACCACAGCAATGAAAACACATTTATTTTATTGGAAAAGATGAGACTGACACAGCAAATAAGCATACTTTTGCTATTACTGACCTTTCTAGAGAGTGGAATAAACTAAAAATAAATAAAACAAATTCTATTAAAGTCTCTGACCCAATTTTCAGAATGTTTGTAAGACTCCAGTTAGAGACCAAAGTAGAAACTGATGAATAGAGGACAGGAAGAAATAGTATAACTCATATATTAAGACTCAATAACAAGGTCACTAGGTTTTGTATTTGTGCATAATTCTGGGCCACTGAGCAATTCTCCATACAAAATGCATTAATCAGGATAAAGGTAAAACTGAACAGTTTTTATAAGGAACACTGAGTAGTCATACCTTTACATCTGTTGTTTCCACTGTTTGCACTTTATTTCATCTTTCCCTTTTATTCAGTATTGAAGCTATTTTTAATTTGATCTGAATTCTTTACTGTTTCTGTAAATTTTCTTGTAATGGGTGATAGAAGTCTATTTTCTTCTGCATGATTTTTTCAAACTCTTATAATGCCTTTCCTTTTCCCCCAACAGTCTTTTTTCATTACTGTCTAATGTTTTGAGAAATAGAAAACACAATACCTAAAAACATGCAGACCTCATAAAGAAAGACGTGAGATAATCCACCTTATTCTACATAAAATTTTTAACATACTTCTCCTAGTGCCAGGCATTGCACATCTTTAAGGGGACACAAAAGGTGCTTCAGTAGGAAATTAATCTGTTCTGAAAGTAGAGGTGGCACTAAATGGGTCTGGTCACTTTTTTGGATAGCTGAACTAGTTTGTGTACAATGAACTTGGACCAGATGCTTCATATCACTATTATTTACTCAAAGGTAAAACATAAAGTATTTTTAGAAAAAAGGAAAAGCTCACTCTTTACTTACAGGAATTCTTTATTTAGGTCACATAAAAAGGAGTGGGAAATTTTATACACACATTTTATATGTATATTCATTTATACACAGTATAAATGAAATGTGAATAAGAAAAGTAGTTTTATCTGTTTCCAAAGATACCACTCTAGGTTCAAGCTGCAATGAGACTTGTGGCAAAGTAAGGAAAGGATAACAGTTACACCAGACACAAGCTTCTTTCAGCTGAATTCAGCACACCTCTAGGTGATTAGAATGACTTTTTCTGCTTCTGAAAATGAGATAATCAGATACTTATTTGCCCCTTAGTATTAAGTACTGGAATGCTTTCACTTTGGTTTTTGGAGAAGAGATCATTTTCCTGTTGCTTGTCTTGTATGTGGAGAGGTTAAGTGTCTGTAGAAAAGTTTTCTTCAGGCAGTGTGCAGGTAGTATGTGATGAGATTTTGTTTATTGGTGTAATAAAGTTTAGACTTTAGAATACTGACTTTCTCTGCTTACTGCAAGAAAAAGCAATTCAGGATGAACCTGGACTAGTGAACAACTTGATTAATGTTGAATAAGCAGTTGAATAGGTTATTAGATAAACAGCCCAGTACATTTGCTTAATATTCTTTATCAGTGTGGAATTGAAGTATTGCACAAACTCCTAGAGAAAAATGACAGGATTTTTTTTTCTCATTCTCTCCTACTTTATATTCCACTTTGTTATTTTCTTATTTTGTGATTGTTATTTATTATATCAGACATCTACTAATTTTTCTGCATGTAAAAACCAACGTACCAATGAACCAATGAAAGTCAAAGCTCAGTGCTCAGCAAGGAGGTGGAGTGGCCACTCCACTGACTCCTGTTGCAGCAAAGTCCTCTGAGTGGTACTCTTCTCCTTAGGAGAAGATTTCTAAATATTTTAAAGCCTTTTTGATGACAGTTTGTGTGAACATGATTACCTTACTTCCCAGTCTTTTACATTTTTTCTGAAGTTGTGAATTTATTTTCACCAAAAATGGCTAAAGCATATTTATTCCTGAAAGACCAAGACTCACATAGATTTTAGGTAGAATTATTGTTTGTATTCAGAGACAGATTTTTAGTACAATACGGAGAGAAATCTCCTCCTAAGCAGAACAGAGATGGAGACAAACAGCAGTGGTTTAGTTGTTCTCAAATACAATTTGAGTCTGAAATACTTCAGTGCACCTTTTACTTGCAGAGGCAATTTCAAACTGATTCTTTTCAATCTTCATATATCTGCTTCAGCTCTGTATCCACAACAATGGCATATTCATGAAGTAGATTCAGGATGATGGTGGGTAAAATAGGGAATTTGCACCAGGAAGACCCAGCTAGGGACCTGTCATATTCTGATTCCTGTGTATCACCAGTAATCTGTGAAAGCTCAGCCAAAAACAAGAGCAAGAAAATTGAATGCTTTAAAAGGAATGGGGAGTGGATGTATTCTTTTATAAGCTTAATTAAACAGTCTTCAAAGTTAATTGCTTGAGGTGGTTAGTAAATCTAATGAAGAATAATGATTCCCCTTTTTACTCTGCAGAAAAAGTAATGACTGGGTTTAATATAATACCCATGTTATTACTTAAAAATTATCAGCAGTGCTAGAAGATGACCTACTCTTTGTACAGGTTTAGCACTGTTTGCTATAAAATATGTGAATGGAAATTTGGCATTCTTGAAAGTGGAAAGTAAATCCAAGCTTTGTGTGGCAAGTCCACCTAAACTTACAGCTTGTGTTCTGCCTGTGGTGTTTCCAGGTCTTGTACTTCAATGGCCATCTTTCATTCTGTTGCTGAAAAGAATGGTTTGGTTTGTGGGAAAGTAGCTATATACACTGTGCATGACTATAATATTTTAATTTGATAAATTTTTTGTTGTATGAACATTGTGAAGTTTCTATGGCTTGAGGAATTGGAGAATCCCTGAAAATAAATCGTCTACTTATCAATAGCCAGGAGAGTTTGAAAACAAGGGAGCATACCTTGTTAGTTTTCTGAAGTCCTTTCTAAGCACCATAAAAATGTTGCACGAGATAAGTGCAACATACCTTAGAGGTAGCATATTTATGTTTCCTAAATAACTTGTCAAGATTCCTTGCTGGAGATTATGAGCTGTGGTAAAATGCTGATGAATGAAAGGTGAAATAGGATATTGGTTCATTGTCAGGAGCCTGGTAACAGCCATAGACAAATCTTTTCCTAATGGAAAGGAGCTAAGGTTGGAGTAATCCAGTAGCTTGTTCCTATCAGAAGACAGATTTTATCATACTACTTGTCTTCTCTCTGTCTCAGAGGTGAAAGACAGTTGAAGAGTGGTAATAGCACAGAGAGGAGAGACAAACACTGTCCTACATCATGAAAATAATTGTACTATGTGCTCTGGGAAAGAAAACATATCATCTGTATTTTAAAGTATCAGAAATAGAAATGGTAGATGATCTTTTTTTCTTCCCCAAAAATATAATTGATTTCGATTGTTGGAGTTTAGGTGTAAAACCTCTATATTTATTTCTTACAATTACAAGGCAAGAGATTTTGAGCCCTGATTACCCGGGTAGATTGTTTTCTGTCTGCCAGAATCCGGTGTATCTCCATGCACTGTTTGTGCAACTTTTTCTCTGTGTATATTCCCTGGGGAATTTCTAAGTAGGGTACCTTTTCTGCGTGTTCTGGTTTGGTTGATTGTTACTAACAGTTATTTTCTAGGCTCAAATCATGTAAAGTGCAGCCCATCACTGCCTTAAATACCTTTGATGTTACACACAAAACCAGAACCCAAAGTATTGGGAAAAATGGTGCATTGTTTTTCATTTTTTTTCTAGTATTTTAGTTTTATTGCATATTATTATTTCAAAACAATTAATTAATATCTGCTGGTAGGTTTTGAATATGGATAAAGTAGGTGACAATATTGTCTCTAATATTGTCTCTGTTGGTTTAAAAATAAATGAAGGAGTTAAGAAAGGGCTTGGGAAGAAGCATTTCACAAATGAGGTTAATTATCACATGTCAGTAAGCAGAGTACAGTTTATGAAAAAAAAACCCAGCAGAATGAACAAGGACTGGTAAAAAGGCACTGTTAAAATAAACTGAAGAGAAGCAATGCTAGCAAGTGTCTGAAGTTTCTCTGCTTTTAAAATGTCTTCCTGAATGTGGCAGCATTACAAGCTGAAGTGAAATTAATTTTTAAATAGATTCAGATAACAACTCTACTACTATCAGAATGCTAATCCCCTTAGGACATCCCTTCATATCTGAAGCATGACTTAAATATATCCGTCCCCAGCATTGCTTGAGTTTTCTCTCTGCTTTCCATTTTTCTGGTCAACGATATTCAACCAGGACCTTTTTTGTACCTCTGTGCAGTTTCCACAGTTCTTCCTATTCTACCAAGCAAAACAGAATACTGCATTAAGTGCTGTTACTAAAGGCTACTAAGTTAGGCTTTTCCATTGTTTCACAGATTTAGGCTGTCTTTTACATGCTGCACCTACCTACAGTGTTCAGCTGTGGCCATCTGGAGTCTTAACCCGTGTGGTTCCACAGTTGGGATTTTGCTGGAGCTCATAAATGCATCACATTACTCAAGGGTCCTACCTTTTCAGCCCTTATTCTTTGCTTTGGGGAATATGAGCTAGTGACTATGGATTGTATCATTTCCCTGACTGCAGACAGCCTGAAACCATAGCTCCAGTAAGTATGAACCGCTCAGTTGCCTTAAAATAGATATCTGAAGTTTCCTGCCTTTATTTCAATATTACCTGGTCCCAGCAGCATTAAGCTTTACACATAGTAAAGCACTATTAAATGGGATTAAATGTACCTCACTGAAACCCCATGTAGTTACCTCTTGTGTTTTTTCCCTCCAAAGGTCAATATATACCATGCAATGTATGTTTCATTCATTACGGTGTGTACTATTCAGAAGAGGGTAACTACTTTTAGAAAAAGGTTCTGACTGTGCTGTCAGGTACTTTAAAGGACTCAAAGGACTCGAAGTTCAAACTAGAGTTGGAGAACACAGGGAAAGATTTTCCTCAGCTGCATTTTTTGCAGCTAGTTCCTCTTGTAGGTAGAGGTTAGGTTGATCATCAGAACTGTGAGGCTTTACATCTTCTCTAGCTGTGAACCATAGTTGTATAAGATTTTACAAAGGCAAGAGGAGTGGGATTTAGAGGATGATAGATATTGGCATAGTTCATCAATGTTTCTGCAGAGTTTATAGGCTGTTACTTCAGCATTGAGAGCTCATGCTGTTGAACTTTAACATTTCAACCCTGGAACTTGCTGATGAAGAATGGACTGCTACAGAGATAATCAGTTAATGGTCAATCCCCCATCTTTCTGATACATTGTACTCAGATGTTAGGGTCTTTTAAAGCTATTGTTTAATTTCAGACATTGATAATTATTAGAGAGGAACCGAAATCAAGAGCATCTGTCTGAAAACTTGAGTTCTTCAAATTCTCCAGAAACATTGCAACTCAGGACAGTTTCAAATCCTTACATTTATTTGCACTAATCTCTTGAGTGTATTTTTTCTCCTAGGTGTGAAGTGATTTTTATAAACATGAATCCATTAACCTTAATTTACCACTATACTAAATCAGATTCCATGTCTCTCTGATAGATTGTGGCTTTAGAGGAGCAACACAAATGTAATTTTGTATATATATGTAAAAATATATAATATATATATGTAATTTTGTCTGGTATATAGATGTAAGTTCATGTTGCCTAATTTAATAATCTTTATCCATACTCAAGTTTACATAACAAAATGTTCATACAAAAATGAATGTTTATTAAGCTACATTGTTACAACATGTACACATCTATGTGATACTTAAAAATAGTAAATTTATTGGCCTAGCTCAAAAGCTATTCCATTCCTGGTCAGAGAATAAGAAAAGAAACAGTCCTTTGAAGAGTTTTTCTTTTTTATGAGGCACAAATAGGAAAGCTGTCACCTCTCAGGATAAGCTCAACAGCCTTAAAACTGTAGAGAATATGCCAATGCTATGTACTTGTGGTGGGCTCTCCCTGGATGAATGGTAGGTTCTTACCCAAGTCACTCTGTCGCTGTCATCCTCAGCTGGATGAGAAAGAGAAAATATAACAAAAGATTCGTGGGTTGAGGTAAGGACAGGGAGATCACTCAGCAATTACTGTCACCATTGCTGATGGGCTTGACTTTGGCCAGTGGCAGGTCTGTCTTGGAGATGGCTGGCATTGGTTCTGTGGGACATAAGGGAAGCTTCTGGCAACTTCTCACAGAAGCTAACCTTTTGTCCCGCCTCCCCACTATCAAAACCTTGCTACACAAATCCAGTGCAGTGCTCTTTGCTGCCATGGGGATCAGAGCAGATTATAACAGAAGCTGTTAGAGTCTGCAGTAGGCTATGCAAACAGCTACGGGCATGGGAGTACATTTACTGAATCTTTCTGCCCACTATAAAGGATTCAAAAAACAAACTACTAATTTTTCTCAGTTCTACTTCTGGTTCAAGAAAACCTTTTCAGTCAGGAACCTATACATAATTATATACATGATTAGATATGCACATGATTCTGCATATAAAAAGATATATAAAAGGGGTAAATTACAGACCTCACAGTATCCTTTCTCCAACAGAGGCCAAAAGCAATGTCTAAAAGAGATTATAAAACCAGTGAAGACAAAAAGCCATACTTCCCTACCTTCCTGCAGTTTACTGCTGAGATACTTCAGAGACTTGGTATTTAATCCCAGTAGTGGATTTCTGTTTGCTGAATTTGTTTAGTTGCCCCTTGAACCTATTGTTAGCTTTTAGCACCTGTAGCATTGTGTGGCAAGTTCCCCATATTAACTGCACCGTATGGGGTTGCACCTCCTTTGGCTTGTCTTGAACCAGTTATCTGCTAATTTACTTGCTACTCTCTTTTCTTCAATTTCTTTTGTAGGGAAGAGTTACAGACTGTGCTTGTTCTTGTTACTGGAAAAAAGAAAATGGAGAATGGGCAGTATAAGTCATCAGTGCTATTTGAAAACATGTCTATGTGTGGTCAAAATCAAAGAAGGAGCGGCAGAAGGAAAATACACACTATAGAAGCATAATCTTGCATTGCCAGATAATTTTAAATACATTGTTCTTTCAGTTCATTTGCATATGCTCTCTAGAGAGAAGGTGTGTGTATGCATGTGTGTAAATGGGGCTTTGCTCTTTATAAGCTCCTGACAGATCTCTTGAGTCCTCCATAGCACTTCAGTAGTTACCTTAAGATGACTCAGAGGTTTGAGCAAGAGAGCTGTGCATGAGCAGTCCTTGGGGCAGAGAATCAGAGAAGGGCACTGACTGCAAGCATCTTGTTTGTGAACTATAGACAGTGAGCAGACAGTAAGGCATTAAATGTTGAGAAAATAACCTGGACCTTCTGAACACATAGGTTTCAACCTGCTTTCTGTTTAGGATTCACTGAAACTAGAGATATAGTTGCTTTCAGGGTTGCTTTTTCAGGTTTTTCAGCTGAAGTACCACTATTACTGATTTAAATATAAATAATATGCCCAGGTTCTGTTTATATGGTTGTGACATGGGCAAGCACAAACCAGAGCTTGATAGACAAAATCCACATGCAGTTACATTGTCTGTTCTGTTGTTCACCTGTCTTCTAGGTCATCTATCTAGTCACTTCATCATCATCGTAGATAGATCACTTGATGAGTGAATGAAAAATATTGATTGAAAAAAAACCCCAATTTTTTGCATCATAGCCTATTGTTCTGAGAAACAGCTCAAAATGGGGTAATTCAATGTACAAAGGGGGAGCACAAGAAAAACACAAAGTTGTACTAAGCAACTTGGTAGACAGTACTCTTCATGGTACAGACCAGTATTACTGTAGATGTTTGTTAGGTAGCATTAGTCTATAGATTTCCGTATACTTTAGGGTGACCTTAACAGGCACTGTCACCACAAGAATCAAGTATCCCTCTCTTCTTGCTCCCTGACACTGATTCCTGTCCTCACACTACCCCCCACCATGGTCCAATGCAAGGGTTTGCATCTATATAATAAACCAGGTTGAAGATCTGAGCTTAGAGTAAGCACTGTTTTGGTTTTTCTTTTTGGGGGGGGGGCATGGATGGGTGTTTATTTCAGAAAGGTTATTATTCATTTAGATGAGTTCCCTGATTGGGGTCAACATGGAGATGCCCCAGCACTTCTGTCAGAATATCGAATGACACGATGCGACAGTAGCAATGAGCAACCAAAGCACAGCACTGTGTTGGGAGTGTTTCTGCAAGAATGCACATGAAACAGCATCCTGACCTAATTTACTAAGCAGTTAGCAAAACTACTGCACCATGTAAATTGTGACAGTACAGGAATTGACCTGTTAAGTTGAATAGAAATTTATTTTAATCCTTGTGAAGATAAAAAACAAAGAAATTGCATTTGTCCCTCAATCTCTATGGGATCAACATTTTGTGTAACAAGTTTTGACTTGGATAAATAAAACATTGAACCTTGTCTGTAATTTTTTGTTTGAAAGATAGTTTCTCTTTAAGAATCTTAGAGTTTCCAACAGGGGAGTTGCTTGTATATAATAAAATTTTGCTTTATTTTTATCAGTTTTAACATTGGTACAAGTATCCACACTCTATTTTAAGTGCTTTTATTTATAACCAGTGGGACACAGCACTAAAGCACGTGCTACGTGGTAGTGTAATGTTCCAACGATCTGTGAGAGAAATGGGTTTTGCTTTTGTTTGAACTTCTTGTCACTTTGTTCCTAAGGAACTCAGAGAAAATAACAAGGGATATGGTGTTGATGTCTGCTACTTCATTACTAATGTAATAATGTTCTGTTTATAGAGGCATGTTTGTCATAGACAACCAGCTGTGTTTGTGTTACAGCCATTATATTGATTGTGATCCTTCTAACTGAACAAAGTTTTAGCTTCATTTAAAAAAACGTGACCTATTAGCTTTGGTGATTTAATCTACAAGTCGTTGAGAATAATCTTATGATGGTAATAATGATAGGAGTTATGGAAATTTCAGGGGAGGAACTTATATGAACTAGATGTACCTTTTCAGGGGGCCCATATCTAGGTAAACAAATGGAACTTAAATTGCCATCTCAGATGAAGTCAGACTTTGAATTTTTAGATTGCTAACTGCAGTAGCTTATTAACACAGAAACCCCAGTGATCTGTAATGGAAAGGAGAAGCTTGCATGAGGCAACCAGTCACCTAGCAATTGTTATCTACAGTAGTCTTCCTAATAGCTTATAGTGAGGTGAGGAATGAAAGCCTTTAACTCACCAGAGATTGTGAACACAGCAGACTGCTTGCACAGCACCTATACTGTACAGTATTAATAGCTCTGTAAAAGACGGCTTAAAATGGACAGCAAGTACTTGATTAGAAAACTGAGTTTCTGAAAGGGGAAATAGTTCCAGAACTAACAGAAGTAACCTCAAAAAGAATCATCAGCTGCAATAGCTGCAATGACAAAGCGAGACATTAGAATCATAGAATCATAGAATCAATTGGGTTGGAAAAGACCTCTGAGATCATCAAGTCCAACCCTTGGTCCAAATACAGTCCATTGCCACATTGCCAGAAAACTGAGGAAGGAACAAGGCATAGGACATTAAATTTACAAACATACAAGCTCAGATAGACCTGTACAAATTGTTTTTAGCCCCAACTCCCAAGCCATATAGATATGTGCAGAATTGAATAATTATTTACTTCATCTCAAAATGTCTATGCATAAGACTGTAGGAATACAGAATTTAACATAACCCTTAGAATATGCTGTAAATGGGATACTTCTGTAAAAGCCTGGTAGTGAAGACTGTGATGTACTTTAGATTTTCCAAATAAAAACTACAAATTAACAAAGTAGCTAGCTGTTAATTTATGCTAAAGTCATACTTTGTATTTCATTTACTCCTAATTTTTCTATTATTTCCCCAGTCTTGTAGATAAAATACTAACTTTAACTTGAATTAGTAAGACTGCTTGATCTTTGTTTCACTGTTTTGAAACCAGTAAAGTACCAGAAGGGTAGAGGATGTAACACCAGCTATGCTGTGGGTACCAAAAGGAACTTCCTGGAGAACATGTAAGGAATTTGGTACTATACGTTTTTGCTTGAGATGCTGAGTCTGGCAGGAGACAGTAGTGTTATCAAGTACCAAGCTTAGTAAGGTGTTCCCTCTGGTGGACACACACCAGTATTCTTTGCCACACTCTGCAAGAATCACTCCAGAAAAACAAAATGCTTCCTATCTTTAAACAACCTCAGAGTAACATATTGATCAAATAAACTGTGAAAATAGGCAATTACACTTAAATTAAAGTGTGTTTTAAAAGATGAATGCATTCAGCTTTTTTTACAGTTGAGGAAAAATATTTGAGCAGGTATTAGAAAGGAGCTAGCTTTGCAGACATAGCTAGATACAATTCTGAGCATGATCAACTACTGGAAAATAGGAATTTAGTTTCTCAGCAATGATACTAAAATTAGGCTTCAAATGTTATATTTAAAGTTTATTGTCAAATGTTTTCAGCAGCCAACATGAAATTATGCATGTGCTCAGATACAACCTGATCTTCAGACCTACGAGATTCAGCCCCATAGTATTTTATGGAATTTTCCATGTTTTTAAGGCTTAAAATTATAGTAATACTCAAAGAAAGGGATAATAAAATAAAAAGATGTCTTTTGACACTCCATACTAAGCAGTCTCAACCCATTTCGTCACTTCATCTACCTTACCATCCTATTCTGTTTAATCTGCTCTGTTTTCTGTCCCTTGTAAGTATGGTGTATAAAAGTCTCTGAGCTGGTAAAACACTCTCTTCTTTTTTATTTTTAGGAAAGAATTTAAAATCTCATTTCTCTGTTTAAAAGCTGCAAGCAATCAGAGTGCTCTTTTCTTTGTTGTTTCTGATAAATCTCCTTTAGGCAGACTCACTTACACGTTTCCAGGTTACCTTTCCTCCTTGGGCCATTTTTCTCCAGACACTGTTTCTGTAATCATTTCCCTTAATATTTCTGTTTACTTGTCATTCCCATTTCAGTGGTTAGCAGCTACTGGTTTTATTACTCGAGGGTAAAAATTATGGTGAATGAATGACAAGTGAAATGAGCCTGTGAAGTGCTTGTTTGCCTTATTTTGGGTGCTTTGCTGCACCAACCATTAGATAGCCACTAACCTACTTTCCAGGAGAGAGAGAAAAATCTTCTGTTATTTGCTGAAGAAAATGTTTGTCAGACCATTACCCTTTCAGATTCACAGACTGTGATTGATGAAAGACTCTCTAAAACATAATTGTTTTAATTGCTTCTGTATAAAAGCTTTGCACAACATAATCAATCAGCTTGGAGAAAACACTTCTCAGCAGTCTGTAAACAAAAACCTTTGACAGTCCAGGTCTCAGAAGAGTCTCCAGGACAGTCGCAGAAGACACATCAGTTTCCACCAAAATTTCAAATAAAAGTCTTAAAGATGACATATTTCATACTTTGTGTTGGATGTGCATCTTCTGATAAAAGCCCCATGTGAGTAAAATTACTCTTATATGTACTTTTTGTCTGCTACAAAATTAAATACTTAAGAGATATTCATTACAGGGTTTTCTTACTTCTAACACAGTCACTGTCACTGATTATTTGTAAATTTTATTGTAAATGTCCAGAGACAGTTTTCACTTGTTACTTACACCCCACTTACAATTTACCGCCATATTCTCTGGGTTAAGGGGGAATCATGGATCCTCATGCAAATGGATGGAAAATCTAAGCGTTTTCAGGTACTTGTTTCAAGATGTTCCCTGTCTTTATATTTAGAATTTCAGTCTAATCTTCCTTTCTACAGACTGTCACTTTCTGTCCCATAGCATGGAATTGTATAGAGGTTGAGACCGCGTGTCTGTCTAGGCTCTCATCCTATCTCTGGTTGGACTAAGTATATATTACTTAATTTTATATATGCAGCTATTATTTTATAAAGCTCTATTAGTAATTTTATAAAATACATGTTTTGGAAATTATTTATAATATATTTATATATGTGTATAATATATTTGTAATATATTTATAATATTATGCTTCCTACTTCTAGCTAATTTATTCTTGCATGTTTGGTGCTGATGGTCTTGTTTGGTATTACTTCTTATCTGTTCTCCTAGCTAATTACTAATTATCGACAATTTACCAACAGCATATGAGAATTAAATTTGAAAATTATTAATTTAGTTTACATTGGTATTTTTTCCTTTTTTTGTAAAAACAGGTTCATGACCTTTCAAGTTTTATGGAAGCTTGCGCACACGGTTGGTTGAGAAGTGATTACTAATGGTTTCAACATTGTTTCAGCTGTGTACTTGAGTTTGAACAAGGAGTGGATACTATTGTCACACTGATTTGAAAATCACTGGCTGATTTTCAAAATTCTTGACCTTCACAAGATGGAGGAGTTTGTGATTAAACCAGTATACCAACATAATTCTACTTTATTTAGTTTGCTTTGAGAGTATTTATCCCTCTGACTTTTTTTCTTTAGAATTCTGCCCCCTTATCTACTTGCTTGCTTCTAACCTGTAGATTTGCATTGCTGGCAGTGTACATGAGTACATATTTGTTTTCTCTTCATGAGAACTACAGGCTTTACGCCTTGTTTTGCATTAATATACTCAACTAAGGGACTTCAGTGTAGTCTCTTACTAAAGCATGGTCTTTATAGATAGAACCAAAGCTGGATTTTGGGAGTTTGTGTGTTCTGATTTCCTGAGAAGTTGTATAGTCTTCTTCTAAAGCTAATAAACTTCTGAAGGGAAGCCAAACCTCGAGTTTAAGTGTTTTAATGGAGTATTCTTATATGGTAAGTTTAGAGCATAATAAACTCTTCTCTGTGAGTACAGGAAGAAGAGGAGGAGCTGCCCTGTTACTATGCAAGATTTTTCAGCTTCTAGCAGCTGCTGCAAACTCTTCTAAAAAGTATTTTACTTTGGATTATAGTGCTGTGGATGCTCACAGTTGTTTCCCATGTCCAAACTTTCCCAGCTCCACAACTCTTTGTAATGACAGTCTACGTCCTCAAAGGGAGTTCAGGGTCAAAATCAGATCTTCCAGCACAGTTCTTTCAGTTCATAATCCCAAAACTCACTGTCTGACACCTGATTAAGGAAACTGAGCAAAGGCAGTAGACATCTGTGGCTCACAGAGGAATTGTGATGCCTAAATGATTTCTTGGATGTAAGTCCACCGGAGAGATAGCTAAAGACACACCACATAAAAAACAAGGTGTCTAATCATTTTACTGCAAACACTGACACAAGGGATTACTGTATTTTAAGTTTAGAAAGTTCTACTCAGACAGGTTTTTGTTCTATGGCAGATTTAACTGTATGGCTGTAGCAGGAAAGGAGATGAGCTTAATGTAGCTCAGCAAAATAAAGGTTGAGAGAAGACATGATTACTGTGTGTTTGTTGTAGGTAACCACTGTCAGGGGAAAGTGGGGGAAAGTGCTACTTAATTTGAATAAAATAGATCTAAATTGATGATTTTTAAATTTTGGCCGAAAACTAGATAATTCTGAATACTTCAACAGTCAAATTCAAGATTAGCCTTTAAGTGGGATTAGTGAGAGAAAATAAAATTTCAGCAAGACAGCAATTTCCTTTGAGACGGAATCTGATATTTTAATGAGAATTGTTTGAGGTGGTATCTGTACTTGTAAGGACTTGACTCCATCATCCTTCTGTGCTCTATATTGCTGCTAAAGTCTACTCATTAAAGTAGGCCTTAATCTCACCAAATCGCTGATTAGATAAAATTCATTTTGAAACAATGGAAAAATATAGGTGCTCAATTTAAAGAGGAGGTAGAAGAAATGTCTCTCCTTTATATACGGAGAAGATCAAAATGACTAATTTATACTTGAATTGTACCGATCCTGTGGTAGAAATGAGATGGGTACCATCCTGTATAATTGACAAAATCAATCTTATTATGCTTAAAGTGGCAAATACAGTAGAGAATGTGTGACCTCTGCTGCTCTCTTGCATTTAATTTCTTATTTTGTAGAACTCATTCCTGTAATATGATATCCAAAATGCTGACACTATTCCAGGCTTGGTTATACTGGCTCTTTGGTAGTAAGTACAGTCATTTAGACCTTATCTGCCCAAAAGTGCATTAATAGTGTTGCAACCAAACGTTAAAGTCTGGGAAGGATGAGGTTTCAAATGGCTTTAAGACTTACATGGTCACCATCTGTGACAATAGATGGTAACATGGGCATCGTTTTAATAAAAAATGGACTGGAAGGAATTTAGTAATGTTGAAATAAATGTAAGAACATCAGAATACAACAGGACTGAACATAATCTTTCGGATCGTCAAATTCCTTTCCCTGCTCTTGGAGGCAATCAAGTATCATATAAAATTTAGTTTTCTTTATTACAATTAAACATATTTATGGTCTCATGCTGCAAGAACCAGTTTTCATTACAGACCATTAACTTTAACTAACTGTAATTATAAATGGACAAACCAGGAAATTTATTTCATACCTATAAAATATATTGATGCAAGGAAAGTGGATTACGCTGAGATTCTAGAAGTGTGCATCAGATGTGCATTACAGTATACATGTCCAGCAAACAATGCAAAAATCTATTTCTTTCTGCAATAGGTTCTAATCCAGAAGATGAGCTACTATCTAAGGAATGTATATACTCAATCCTCCATTTAAGCAATGATTTTCTTCTAAATGCATGCAAGGAAAGGGGAAGTGCTACTAGATGAAGCTAATTCTAAGTATTCTTCACTATTGTTTTGATAAATCATACTGAATGTATTGCTAGAATAGACATATAATCTGTTTCCATTATTTAAAAAATGAAAGAGAAAGTGTTTAATGAACTGCAGTTTTTGTCTGTGTATTGAGTCAGTTCACCACCACAGGTTGATTATTGCAGGTGGACCCAGTGACAAAGAACACAGGTGAGACTGAGGTACTCAGTGCTTTCTTTGCCTCAGTTTTAAGCACTGCAGTCAGTTGAACAGTGTGAGAGACTGCAGAAAATGATCACTGGCTCAAAACAACTTAAGTGAGGGTGGTGGGGTAGGGCAGGGCAAGTTCTGTGTAGGTGGGATGGTGCACTGCTTCACAGCCCTCCCCTGGAGGCTCTAGTCCAGCCCAGAAAGGCTAATAGCCACTGGCATACCGAAAACCCCACCTGAGGGGAGGGCCCCAAGAGACCAGAGCAGACAAAAGCAATTGTGCAAGTATACATGTGTAATGTCCCTATTGTCTTGGATTTTATACCAGCTGAGACCACACTGGAACCAAGACAGTAGCTACATCTTTCCCTTGTCTCTCTCCTTCTCCCTTTTTTTCCTCTTCTCAAAATCTGGGTAACTTAGAGTTTATTAAGTCAATGCTTTGTGAAATGGTTTATTTTGATTGAATGTTGCTTTAGAATTTGCCAAGTACCCTTATTTTTTATAGTTTGCCAGTAAAAAGTTTGTCTTTTAACCTCCTGAGTCACATTCTTCCTTGCACCTGCCTCAGGGAGTACTCAAGCCCCCTTTAAGAAACTTGCTGAGTGAGTTTGGGGCTTTGCAAATGGTGGGCGCCCATGAATTCCATTAGTCTTACATTTGCTTCTAGTGTGTTTTCAGAAAGCTTTTCTTGCTGCTCTTCACATTCTTTGCTACTTTTAACTCCAGCTGAACTTAAGCTTTCCTAACTCCATCTTTGCATGCATATGTATTGTCTCACTGCTTCTGTCAAAAGTGAGAATCAGAAGGATAAGCAGTACAGTCATGTTATTATGAGTTCAGCAGATGTGAGGACTTTAGGCTATTTATCTGAGGGTAATATAAGCATAATGTATCTAGTGTTATGTTGATGATGTTAACCATGATATAGGCGGTTCCTTATGTACAAAGAGGTGGAGTTCCTGCTCTGAATCCTGATCTCATGTAAAGGTATCTCAGTTTACCTTTACTGACTGCAGAAGTTTGAGAGATTGACCTCATTAAACTAAACTTAGTCTTAAATGCAGATCCTGTGAACTACAGAAATGGAGCACAGATAAAAAGCTATATGCTTTCTATTTTATATCCTGTATATATGTGTTGAATCTTGTAAGCTTGCTATATTTCACAATTCAGAGTATTTCTGTGACATCAGATTTGTTGGAAGTTTTAAAAGCAGTACAAAGTTTTTGTGTTCACGTTTTATCAATTAGTTCTTTTGCATTAGAGAAACTTTCATTTTTATCAATTAAGCTCTAAAATCCAACCATGTGTAGTTAAATTTGGTAGCAACATACATACATGTACAAGACACGTAACTACACTATGCATTATTTGTTTTTTCTTTAGCTCTCGTTAATTTCACTATGAAAATGACTTTTTTTTTTTCCCACACATTGCACAGTTTGGATAAACAATGGCAATGGTGAATGAAAATCAGTTCTGATCAGTTGATCTGCATCAACTTGATGTTTTTTTCCGAAAATTTTATGACTGTTACTCTGAGCCTCTTTTTTCTAGGAATCTATAAAACTCAGGAAACAGACAGCCCGGTTAAAACCCTTGACTGTAGGATTAACTTAATTGGTGTAGTTAAATTCTTTATTTTTTGAACACTGACTCTCTTACAGAAGTTAGGGAAGTTGTCTCCTTGTCTCCCTGTGGTGTTGCTATGGTCATCTCTTAAGAGTTATTCAGTGCATAAATCTTAAAACCCATAAGGTTTGGAAATTTCCCCTTGCATTCTTTTCTCTTTCATTCCCCTCTTCCCTGCACCTTCATGCCTTTAGCTTCCTTCTCTTTCCTGACACCCAGTCAATTTTCACCTCATCTGTAGTACACTGTCATATTCTGTGTGTGAAAAAACTGTTCAGAACCACATTAGAGTCCTTTAAAATATAATTCTGAAAACTGGAAACCCTGGTGTCTGCTTTCTCTGTTGTGATCTCTCCTTCGTAGCATTTCATCCCTGTTCCAATTTATGACACACATTTCCAGTCAAATAATTGTAGATATAACAACAGACTGGCTTCTATTTAGTGAATCTCAGGTTTTGGCACCAATAATGTCATGAATGCCAGTAAAATTTTCATTCATTTAGTTTTCATGTTTTCTGTGAAACCTCTCCAAAGGCTGTCTTTTCAACAAATATAAATATACTTTTTAAAATATCTGGAAATATGCATGGAAAAATTTCAGCCAACCATATAGCATATCCGTCTGTTAGACACTAGCATATATTCATGCTCTCTCATATGCTCTGAACATGTAGGAACTGAGACAGCCTTTGTAGAAATCTCAAGGAGTAGAAAATGGGATCTAACATGGTTCCATAACGTGAAATGACCGACATAGTGCAAACCAAGGCTGTAAACTTGCCATTGCAGCACAGTATTAGTCCTGTTACATTGACTGTTACTCTTGTCTGTTGAGATATATTCCACATTCCATACCTATTACTATCTTACACAAAACTTTTCCTTCTATATGTAAGATTTTGGCAATTTGAAGCATTTGCAGTGCTGCAGAGAACTGTATCTCTGGAACTGAGAAGGCAAGAGGAAAAAAAAGGAAGTTTATACTAAAGTTAAATATAGACATTTAAATTCATATTCATTAGTAAGTAGTTAATGAATAAAATATTGCTCATGGTTAGTATTTTATGGGAAATACTGAATATAATGAAGTGTGTTTGAGCATATGCATGTAAAGAATCATTAAGCTACTATTCAATGAGAAAAAAAGATGAAGTTGTGGTGAATATTATGTAGTTTAGCAGAGTAATTCTAAAAGAGAAAATTATTCACAACTGAATTTCTATTCAGGATTGGGATCTTAGTTGACCGAAATAATAGCAGTTGCGAATTGGATTTGCTTCTTGTTAAAGAGAATGTAACATACTTCATAGCATTCCTGAATAAACTTAACTTTGATATAGTTCCCTTTATGTTTTAATAATTAAATAATTATTAATGAAGTAATTAATAATTACTATAAAAGGTTAGGAATGGTTGAGGGTTTCAGTAGTAGCAGGCTGGACAACATTTCAGAAGTATTGTGAATCGAGAATCAGCAGGATGTGTTGGCAAGCTACTGAGTGAAGGAATAAATAGTATATCAAGGTTATGAACTGTAATAATGAAAAGGATGGTGGAGATGGGGAGTAGGAAATGTCAGACAGTGTAATTGTATGCTTTTATCTTGTCCAGATTCAATCTATGACTGAACATTCAATTATAGATGACAGAAAAACATCATCAGGGTGAATAGGAGAAACCAGAACCCTGAAGTCCTGAGCAATCCCTCATTCCTAATCCTATGACTGCTGATTCCTTTCATCTTGTGGCTTGTTTTCACTCTGAGCTGTGAGGACAAAATAAGGAAAAAAGTGTAGTGTTAAATTATGATTGATTAGGGCTTTTTCTTCTTGTTGAATAAAGTATCTGGCTACTTATTCCAGGGCTGTGTAGTGACTGTGGTTACAAAGTGCATCAAAGTCCATGTTTCTGGTCTTCCTGATGCATTAAAAAATATGCAGAAGATAAAAGTTTAAAGTATTTGTATTAATTATTATTTAAAATGGATATACCCTTGCATAAAACTGAACTGATAATTTTTCTGTTTCCACACAGCCGAGGCAACGAGAACAGACTAGCTCTACGAAGACAGACCATTCTCCGGGAGAAGGGGAGGAGGCAGGCCAGTCGAGGGCCAGCATATATGTTTAATGACCACTCAACAAGTCTTTCCCTTGAGGAGGAGCGCTTTTTGGATGCTGCAGAATATGGAAATATTCCAGTGGTTCGCAAAATGCTGGAAGAATGTCCCTCCCTCAATGTGAACTGTGTGGACTACATGGGACAGAACGCTTTGCAGCTGGCAGTTGCCAATGAGCACCTGGAGATCACAGAACTTCTGCTGAAGAAGGAGAACCTGTCTCGGGTGGGGGATGCCTTGCTTTTGGCTATTAGCAAAGGTTACGTTCGGATAGTGGAAGCCATCCTAAACCATCCTGCTTTTGCCGAAGGCAAGAGGCTTGCACTGAGTCCTAGCCAGTCAGAGCTCCAGCAAGATGACTTCTATGCATATGATGAAGATGGTACACGGTTTTCCCATGATGTTACACCAATCATTCTGGCTGCTCACTGCCATGAGTATGAAATTGTCCACACTCTGCTGAGAAAAGGAGCTAGGATCGATAGGCCACATGACTATTTCTGCAAGTGCAGTGAATGCAATCAGAAACAGAAACATGACTCTTTCAGCCATTCCAGATCCAGAATCAATGCCTACAAAGGTCTGGCCAGCCCTGCTTATCTGTCTTTGTCCAGTGAAGACCCTGTAATGACTGCCTTAGAGCTCAGCAATGAGCTGGCTGTGCTTGCCAACATAGAGAAAGAGTTCAAGGTGAGTAGAAGGATACTGATTCTGACAGACACAGAATTGCAAAGTTCAGTCAAAGGTTTTTCTCCCATTCCTTGAGCAGTAAGAGATCAGCATTATCTTCATAAATCAGCACAATAATTTGGAAAAAGATATAATTGTTTAATCAATGGAGTATTTAAATCTTTGGGAATGTCTTATTGCTGTGTGTTGAGTGTAATTCTTGATCCTTGTGTAGAATGTGCCAGTGAACTAATTTTCTACTTCCTATTAGGCAGGATAGTAAAGGAGGCCCTTCAAACCCATGCTGAAGCTGTCTTAGGGCAGGGGAAAGAGGAGACTAAAGTGGTACCCTTTGGTACTGTTTGGCAAGACAAGTTGCATGATTCCATTAAACACTTGCAGATTCTCATTATTTTCTCATAATTGGACTGGAAGCTTTCTCATTCCTCACAAAGTTTTGCATTTATTCACAAAAAAGGACTCTAAATAAACATCCTTCTCCTTTTTTAATGTCCCGCTTTCTTTTTTCTGGTATTTCTAGTGGCTTCTTCCTCTTTTTTACTTACTTGTGGTTCGTTATATGGGAAATCTCTAACATTAAAGACTTTTTCAGTGTTATAAAGAATTTTGTAATATTTTACAAATGCATGATTTTGAAAAAAAGTGTGATTAGTTGAGACTTGAAGCGTGAGTGTTCTTTGGTTCATTTTTTTTGTTATGTAGGTGCACAACCTACAGAAATATTTTCCACAGTTCATTTGTGTTAGGACAGTAAGAATGTAACTTTCCTTCTCTCAGTAAATGCAAAGTCAGGCTTTGTGCAAACATTGCCATTGTTAATTATGACTTAGGTTAGCTAAAATCACTTAGACTGGGTTTGCCTTATGTGATCCTGTTGAAAGCAGATGCTATTATATAGACCTCACTAGCAGGAGATGAACCCCCTCCAAAGCAGTATATAGAATAATTTTCAACATTATGTTAGGAAGAGTTTGAAGTTGGTATGATCAATATTTGATGTTCATCTTAGCAGTGACACAGTTCACAAGGCGCTGAACCTTTCTCGATTTAGCCAACGTGATCTGAGATGCTGAAGTTCTGAATGAATTACTCCTGAGTTGTGTTCATAAGGGTATCTTTATGGCACCAATCTGTTGTAAGAAGCAGAAATATTTCTTGGAGAGGGAAAGTAAGGAGAACGAATGTGCAAGATGATCTTAAAAACAGCTAAACATCGGAAATTGGAGCAGAGGAGAATTTTTATTTTATATCAATAAAAAAAAGATCGGAGGACCATTTCAGCTTAATGCAGAGGATGCATATCTGCCTCATGAAGTCCCTGACAGAAATCCTTAGGACCTCAGTGGGCTGAGATTTCATCCACTGCTTTCATATACAATTCAGAGGAGAGAATTTAAACCACACACTCATTTCTTTCTCTTTAGCAGCTGCTGATGGGAACAAAAGGAGTTGATTAACTTAAAGAGGAGTAAATTTAGAACAGAACAGAAAACCATTTTGCATACACCATAAATGCAGCCTGTTAAGTTCACAGCTATGTTGAGATAAATAACATGTCTGATTCGTAGGAACTGTATAGCTCCCTTTGCCACAGTTGGAGTGACACAAACTAAGATTATTATAAAGATAAATAAAATCATCATCTGGAATAATCAACAAGAACTGTCTTTCAAATGTATGCTGCAATACACAGTCAGAGGGATGAATTGGGAACACACTGTCCCTGGTACCACCAGGCAGGGAATGAAGTACACAGGTGAGAACAGGTGGGCTGGATCACAGAGCAAGCTTCTACAGCCTGCTCTGAAGCGCCATAAGGTCTTTCTTCAAGGACTTCTTTTTTTCTAGTTCCTCTTTTGTTTCAGTTGCTTTCTCGAAAATTAGAGATTAACTGCTAATGCAGTGTTGTATAAAGAGTTTCAACAGAGATTTTGAGGTACTATCCCTCAGCAGAAACAGGAGGCTAGATGAGAGACAGAGTAGCTCCACATTACTGGGCATTAATCATCCAGGCTCTGCTGGGAACATACATACTCTTTAGTAGAGTGGAGGTGGATAGAAACTGTGAGGAGCAGGAGCAGTAGGCAACACAGAAATTTAACTCTCCCTTAATTTAAGATTTCACCAGGAGCAGGCAACATAAGGTCTTTAGGGAATGTTTTTATAGGTACTAAAATCCTGTGGTGGTTCTGGATAAATATTAAAGACCATTCACATTTATACGTGAATTATTGAGAGTTAACATTTACAATTTTGATAAGTGATTAACATTTACAATATCTAGACAGGCTAGGGACTTGACTGCAAAATACCTGTCTTAGTTTCAGAGGAGGCAGTACAAGCATGTGCAAGTTACAGGAAATGGATGCTGTCAGCTTTACTGAGTGTGAGCTAGCTTGTGTGTGAGCTCCTGCAAGCTCATATCCCTGCTTGCAGCAATTTATCTAAAAATTGTTAACCTTGCTTTATTTCAGGAGTTTGCTACAAATACCTGGATAGTGTAGTTGCTGCATTAAAATGTGAGTTTCATAAAAATGGGTTACACGTGTTAGTGTAGTCAGAACAAGCATATTTTTAGTGCATAGGTTAGCTGGGCATGGCAAATCTTTAGCTCCACCTGGGGTTTGCCTTAGCCACTTGAAGTATTTCAAACCTTACCTAAATGGAAATTGAACTTTTGTAATACACTGTTATAACAGTCACCTATTTTTATAGTGCTGATGGGGTATTGTTGCAGGGGAACTTTCAAGTGAGTGCCTACAGCAACCAGTGTCACAGATAATTCCCAGATCTTCCTCAGAGACAATAGAAAGGGTCAGTGCTAAACTGGAGAGATGTGTCAATCACAGTATAGGAATATTTCTGTAGCAAATAGCTAATTCAGGCTTCCCAAGTAATTCTGAGATCTTCAGGATTTTCTGAACACCATTTAATTTAGTTTTGTATAATAGAATGCTTTGGATTGGAAGGGACCTAAAGGATCATATAGTTCCAACCTCCCTGCCAAGGGCAGGGAACCTGTCACTAGACCAGGTTACTCAGAGCCCTGTTCAACATGGTCTTGAAGATCTTCAGGGATGGGGAATCCTCTCTGGACAACCTACTTCACTGTCTCACCACTCTTATAGTAAAGATTTTTTTCCTAATATGTAATCTAAACCCATGTTGCTTCAGTATA